>NC_057806.1:578940588-579003493 GCF_018294505.1 Triticum aestivum | reverse complement strand
TCTACGCTCGACTGCTTATTTTCACATACTTGCTTAGTACTGCTTATGTGACTCCCAAGTCCAACTTCCATTTTTTCACATATCATTCACGAACACCATGTGTCGTTCTTCATTTCGAGTTTGCATCGGTCCTCCGGGGCTGCAACTCAGTCGAAACACTACACTTCCGTTTTATTTTAGCCAGTATTCCAACGAGTTCAGTAGGATCTCTCGCTTCGACAAGTGCGAACGAATCCTTCGTTCTTTTAGACTTTTGCTGGTCAACCAGCAAGCCCCTTGCACTCCCAGCGGGTGTCTATGGGTGTTATTCACACAAATCATTTCAGCACACATCAAATTTCCTCAAGAAATTATTGTGTTGACTTGTGCCATTTTTTACACAAGTTACGCGATCACTCGACGGCCCTACGCGCCAACTTCATCGTTGCCCGGACTCGGTCACCATACTGGTCCTAGCGCACCACAACACTGACCTTGTCGCTCTGTTGACTTCAAACATGTACGGCCAACCCCTCTATGGAATTCTCTTCATCGTATCAATGATATAGACCTCGTCGGGCATGAGACAGATAAGTCCCTTTCGTAATTAAACTTCACACTTCACTCTTTTGCGAGTTTGCCACTTTCGAGCATCACTCGGAAGCTTCTCCTCATATTTACCCAAATCCGACTCGATGAATTGCAAATCATCCATTCAAGACTATATTTCTCATATTCCGGCATGTCCGTTGCCGAAGCCTGTAGTATGCTCGGGGGCTACGCCGCACTCGGAGGCTGCACCTCATTTGGAATGACACTCGTCTGAGTGGTCGAGTACTTCATCACCAGTCAGATCCTTCACTTCAACAAGTGCATTCGATCCGCCACTTGGACAAGTTTTATAATCACCCGGATGCTCTGCACGCCATCTTCTTTCCTACTCAGACTCAGTTGTCACGCCGGTCTTGTTGCATCGCAACCACACTACACCAAACTCGTCACTACATAAGCTTCGAAAGCATTCGACTAAGTCCTTCGAGAACCATTTTCACTGTCCGGTGACACACGTCATCACCATTCGACCGCTCTGCGCGTCACCACTCAGTTGCGCGCGTCTTCACCACTCGACCGCCCCGTGCATCGTCACTCGGTTGTACACATCATCGCCCCTCTGCCGCCTCGCGCGTCACCATCAGTTGGACATGTCTTTACCTCTACACCCCCAGCACGGGAACAACTAAGTTACTCATATGGTCAAACCTCATATCACACTCTGTAGCAAGCTTACCTCCTTCGAGCATCACTCGGGGGCTACGCACGGCAGCTGGCCATGTCACCCTCAGGGGTTACGCCCATTTGGTCAACCTGTTGATCACATCAGGAATATTCTTCTGACCATACATGCTCGGTTCGCCGAAGATCTATAAGTGAAGCACATCCACTTGGATAAATACCCCTTTCATGCAAAAGGGTAAAAATGAAGCGCCATCGCTGAATACAGGCGACCTTACTCGTCGAACGTCGTTCGTACAACCACCTTGTTACGCATCCATCCGATTGATTCAATTCCAGACAAAGATATTTGCCGTGCCAACTGCATGGAGGTTTACCGAGAGACTTAAACCCTCTGCCAGACTCATCTAGTCCGACAGAGGCTCGGGGACTACACCCAGTGGGTGCACTCAGCGTGCCCCCACTGGAAGAGAACTCAGAAAGAAACATTTTGCTCGATGCAAACCCATCTCCAGTATTACTCGACCTCCAAGTCAAAGAAGAACAAGTTCGATCAGTGCCAGCTAAGAAGAGTTTTAGTTCTCTCATACCCCCGCCGACTGCCTGCAGTCGACGGCGGTCTCGGGGACTACACCCAGTGGGTGCACTCGGCGTGCCCCCACTGGAGTAATCTCCACTCTGTACGGCCTGACCAGTCCGAGTGGTGAACAACAACCAAAAAGACAGGCTCTAAGACTCCCGCCGACTGCCCGCAGTCAACGGCAGTCTCGGGGACTACACCCAGTGGGTGCACTCAGCGTGCCCCCACTGGAATGGTATCCACTCGGAACGGTCCGCCCAACCCGAGTGACGGCCAAACAACAAAAAAAAAGACACGTTCCAGGCATGAAGAAATTCCGAGTAATCAGTTACTCGATGCAGGCCCAGCTCCAAATCACTCCAAAAAAAATTCTATAAGGCGAGTTTAACGCTCCTCCGTGGACCTGTTTTGAGCCTTCTTCTAGGACTCAAAGTGTGAAACTCACAAGTGTGGATCTAAAACCGACTCGTATTGACGTTCCTCCGGGATAAGAATGGCATCTCTCTAAGAGAGCAGTCCATGTGTCAATCTTGCATGGATTTGATGACACACCCATACTCAGATCACGAGTTAAACCTCTCCCGAGAGATGAACGAATGTCACCAAGTTGCTCCTCGCAGACACTTACCTCGATCAGTCGGGAAGCGTGATGCCGGAATCCATTGAGATTTTGTTCAAACCTTGGTCGTCTGAAAGCGCGACGACATGTACCGAGTATTTCTGTAATCACTCGGACCAAACTGTGTCTTACACCAACTCGTTCTGCAAAATCGCAATCGATTCGGGGGCTAATGTTGGGGATATACATAACAGGTAGGCCCACGAAGGGTCGAAATATCATGAAGCATGGGGTCCACACAACATGTGGGTCCAGGTCAATTTCATACAGACACACTATTCACTCGGACAAGCAGCATACTATCCACTCGACCAAGCAACATACCATCCACTCGGATGACAGTTCACCACTCGACCGTACAATTCACTCGGATATACGAAGGCCAGCAGGCAGCAAAGCAGTCGGCATCTTTCTAATAGTGAGGGCTTAATGGTGGGCTGGCATTATGGCATTCATACCCCACTTTGTAACGTAGGAGGTGAGGGGATGGCGCACTCTATATAAGCTACCCCCACCACTAGACTAAGGGGGGTCTCTTCTTCCACCTCTCTCTCTTTTCACCATTAGTCTCAGGACTTAGCTCAGGCATGGGGATCCGTTCCTCTCTCTCACACACATTGTAATCTCCGGATATATACTCAGATAAAACAAAGCCTCTCCGGAGCACGAGACGTAGGGTTGTTATCTCCACCGTGAGAGGCCCGAACTCGCTAAAACCACCGTGTCACCCATATGCATCTCGATAGATCATGCTCCGTTATACTACCCCTATTCTACTGTCAGACTTAGAACCACGACAGTGAGACCGAATGATTGAACTCGGTGGCACCGATTATTTCAAGAATGTGAATGTTAGGAATCTCAGTGGAACCAACTGGAACAACTCGGTGAGACCGATGTGCTAGTGCTTAGGGCAAACATCATCTCGGTGGCACCGATTGCATCAACTCGGTGAGACCAGAGTGAAGCAATAAGGCAACAGAGAATCTATCAAGCCAACTCGGTGAGACCGATCGTATAACTCAATGAGACCGAAATAAATGCAACAAGTCACAGAGCGTTGGCAAGTCCATCTCGATGAGACTGAACTGTTAGGGTTTCTGGCTGTGGCTATGTCATATGAACTCGGTGGCGCCGGATAGAAAGAATCGGTGGGTCCGAGTTGGAGTTTAGGGTTTTGACATATTTGGATGGAGAAAGTGACTGAGGGTTTTGGAGCAATAGCACTAAGCATTTGAGTAAGCAAGCCATTAAGCAACATCTCATCCCCTTTTAATAGTATCGACTTTCCTATGGACTCAATGTGATCTTGGATCACTAAAATAAAGATGAAGAGTCTTGAGCTTTTGCCAATATTTGTACTTAGCATTTTGAAGGGGTTCCACATCCTCTTGTCCTTGCCACACCGTTGTTGAACTTATCTGAAACATACAAGATAAAATTATTAGTCCAATAAGGGATATGTTGACATTTATTACCAAAATCACCCAGGGAGCACTTGTGCTTTAAATCTCCCCCTTTTTGGTAATTGATGAAAACATACATCAAAGCTTTAAGCAAATGATATGAAGAGTAGTAAGTAAAGATTTGGAGAAACATGTAACATGCATAAGCTCCCCCTACATGTATGCAATCATGTTAAGATAGAATATAAGAACATGTGAATGCATAACATGACAAAGTAAGCAGAGTTACATGTATCTTGGCTATATGCATCGGAGCAAACAATGTGGTTAAGAAATGTACCTTCATGTTTATCATTCCCTCTTGCAAACAATATGTGCAACAGCAAGAGATCATCATGCACATGAGTGTGATGCATATACTTACCTTGTGGTCTTGATCTGACTTTTGAGGGAGTAGACTTGAGAAAACAGGGTTAGATAACACAAGAACACTCAAAATAGAGCAGTTTCAAAGAACCACAAGAATACCAAGACTGGGATGACATGTAATGGGTGAGTACTACAAGATGAGTACTTCATTTAGATATAGACATGCCCCCAAAGATTTAAAGATGTGCAATAAGTTCCAAAGATTTTTCTCCCCTTAGGCACGGACTCTTTCTCCCCCTGAATCTGATATTGGGTAATGGGAGAAAGTAGGGTGAGATAAAATCAGAGCAAAGACAATCGGAGCAAATATAGGTCAATTAAGACAAAGCAAAACTAGAATCAATCATACTAACACGTCTTCCCCTTTTAAAGACATGTGACTTCTCTCCTATTTGTTAACAAGCATCTTTAGAAGAGCTTAGATGTGCTGATTTGATAAGCTTTGATGTGCTCTCTCTCCCCCCTTTGACATCAAATTCCAAGAAGGGTGCCGATACGTCTCCAACGTATCTATAATTTTTTATTGTTCCATGCTATTATATTATCTGTTTTGGATGTTTCATATGCATTAATATACTACTTTATATTATTTTTGGGACTAACCTATTAACCTAGTGCCAAGTGCCAGTTTCTATTTTTTTTCTTTTTGACTTCTACAGAAAAGGAATATCAAACGGATTCCAAACGGAATAAAACTTTACGTTGATTTTTCTTTGACCAAAAGAAACCCACGACACTTGGAGAATAGGCCAGAAGACCTATGAGGTGGCCACAAGCCATATGGGCGCGCGCCAGGGCTTGTGGGCCCCTCAAAGACCTTCCAACCCTAATCTTTGCACTATAATCCTCAAATATCCCTCTATGCCAAAGGGCACACAAAAAATACTTTTCCACCACCGCAAGCTTCTATTCTCATGTGATCTCATCTTAGGGCCTTTTCCGGCACTCCACAGGAGGGGGATTCGATCACGAAGGGCCTATACACCAACCTTGCTACCCTTTCGATGATGCGTGAGTAGTTTACCACGGACCTAATGATGGAAATATGCCCTAGAGGCAATAATAAAGTTGTTATTATTATATTTCCTTATTCATGATAAAGGTTTATTATTCATGCTAGAATTGTATTGACCGGAAATTTAAATACATGTGTGTATACATAAAAAATACCCTATCCCTAGTGAGCCTCTACTAAACTAGCTCGTTGATCAAAAGATGGTTAAGGTTTCCTAATCATAGACATGACTTGTAATTTGATAACGGGATCACATAATTAGGAGAATGATGTGATGGACAAGACCCATCCATTAGCTTAGCAGATGATCGTTCAGTTTATTGCTACCGCTTTCTTAATGTCAAATACATGTTCCTTAGACCATGAGATCATGCAACTCCTGGATACCGGAGGAATACCTTGTGTGCTATCAAACTTCACAAAGTAATTGGGTGATCATAAATAAGCTCTACATGTATCTCTGAAGGTGTCTGTTGAGTTGGCGTGAATATAGATATTGGGATTTTTCACTCCGTGTAACGGAGAGGTATCTCTAGGCCCTCTCGATAATACAACGTCACAAGAAGCTCGCAAGCAAAGTGACTAAAGAGTTAGTTACGATATGGTGTATCCTACTTCTTGAGCTTGCGTTGGTTTTTCCCTTGAAGGGGAAAGGGTGATGCAGCAAAGTAGAAATAAGTATTTCCCTCAGTTAGGGAACCAAGGTATCAATCCAGTAGGAGGTACAAGCAAGTCCCCAATCTATGCACTTGCACAAACAATCAAACATTTGCACCCAACGGATAAAGGGGTTGTCAATTCCTTCATGGTCAATTGCAAAGGTGAGATCTGATAGAGATAGATAAAACTAAACAAAAGATGAAATATATTTTTTTGGGTTTTTTTGGTTTATAGGTCTGAAAATAGAAGATTGGAAAATAGTAGATCAGAAACAAATATGATGGAAAATAGACCCATGGGCCATAGGTTTCACTAGAGGTTTCTCTCATGAAGGAAAACAATACAATGGGTGAAGAAATTACTGCCGAGCAATTGATAAAAAAGCGCGAAGTTATGACGATATCCAAGGCAATGATTATGCATATAGGTATCACGTTCGTGTCAAGTAGACCGAAACGATTCTGCATCTACTACTATTACTCCACACATCGAGCGACTCCTGCCTGCATCTAGAGTATTAAGGTCAAGAGAACAGAGTAACGCATTAAGATGACATGATGTAGAGGGACAAACTCAAGAAATATGATGAAACCCCATCCTTTTATCCTTGATGGCAACAATACAATACTTACCTCGCTACCCCTACTTTGTCACTGGGCGAGGACACCGCAAGATTGAGCCCAAAACCGAGCACCTCTCCCATTGCAAGAAAAACCAATTTAATTGGCCAAACCAAATCAATAATTCGAAGGGAAATACAAAGATATCAAATCATGCATATAAGAATCCAGAGAAGATTCAAATAATATTCATAGATAATCTGATCATAAATCCACAATTCATCGGATCTCGACAAACACACCGCAAAAGAAGATTACATCGGATAGGTCTCCATGAGCATCGAGGAGAACATGGTATTGAGAATCAAAGAGAGAGAAGAAGCCATCCAGCTACTAGCTATGGACGCGTAGGTCTGAGGTAAACTACTCACGCTTCATCGGAAGGGCAATAAGGTTGATGTAGACGCCCTCTGTGATCGAACCCCCCTCCGGCAGATTGCCGGAAAGGCCCCAAGATGGTATCTTAGGGGTACAGAAGGTTGCGGCAGTGGAAAAGTGGTTCTGTGGCTCCCCTGGAGGGTCTTCGAATATATGTGAATATATAGGACGAAGAGCTAGGTCAGGAGTGTCTTGAGGGGCCCACAACATAGCCCCCTAGGGCGCACCCTCCACCCTTGCGGCTCTTTTGACTTAGAGTCCAAGTCCCCTAGGTGTCTTTTGTTCCAAGAAAAATCATCGCAAAGTTTTATTCTATTTGGACTCCGTTTGATATTCCTTTTCTGCGAAACTCAAAAACAAGGAAAAATAGAAACTGGCACTGGCACTGGGCTCTAGGTTAATAAATTAGTCCCAAAAAAAATATCAAATAGCATAATCATGCATATAAAACATCCAAAATAGATAATATAATAGCATGGAACAATCAAAAATTATAGATACGTTGGAGACGTATCAAGCACCCCCAAGCTTAATTCCTGCTCGTCCTCGAGTAGGTAAATGATAAAAACAATTTTTTGATGTGGAATACTACCTAACATATTTATCCATGTAATTTTCTTTATTGTGGCATGAATATTCAGATCCATAAGATTCAAAACAAAAGTTTAATATTGACATAGAAACAATAATACTTCAAGCATACTAACAAAGCAATCATGTCTTCTCAAAATAACATGGCCAAAGAAAGTTATCCCTACAAAATCATATAGTCTCGCTATGCTCCATCTTCATCACACAAAGTATTAAATCATGCACAACCCCGATGACAAGCCAATCAATTGTTTCTTACATTTGATGTCCTCAAACTTTTTCAACTTTCACACAATACATGAGCGTGAGCCATGGATATAGCACTATAGGTGGAATAGAATATGGTGGTTGTGTGATATGTCCATTTTGCATCATGCTTTTATATTGATATCTATTGCATTATGGGATGTTATTACATGTTATATCACAATATACTTATGCCTTTTCTCTCTTATTTTATAAGGTTTACATGAAGAGGGAGAATGCCGGTAGCTAGAATTCTGGACTCGAAAAGGAGCAAATATTAGAGACCTATTCTGCTTAACTCCAAAAGTCATGATACTTCACGGAGCATGTTTTTGGAATATATAAAAAATATTGGGCGAAGAAAATACCAAAGGGGGGCCACCAGCTAGCCACAAGGGTGGATGGCGCGCCCTACCCCCCTAGGCGCGCCCCCGTCCTTGTGGCCCCCCTGGCAGGCCTCCAATGCCCATCTTTGGCTATATGGTGTGTTCCTGGAAAAAATGAGAAGAATGCTTTCGGGAAGAAGCGCCACCGTCTTGAGGTGGAACCTAGGCAGAACCAATCTAGGGCTCCGGCGGAGCTGTTTTGCCGAGGAAACATCCCTCCAGGAGGGGGAAATCGAAGCCATCGTCATCACCATCGATCCTCTCATCGAGAGGGGGTCAATATCCATCAACATCTTCACCAACACCATCTCCTCTCAAACCCTAGTTCATCTCTTGTATTCGACCTTGGTCCCAAAACCTCAAATTGGTACCTGTGGGTTGCTAGTAGTGTTGATTACTCCTTGTAGTTGATGCTAGTTGGTTTATCCAGTGGAAGATTATAATATCATATCCTTAATGATAATTAATACTCCTCTGGTCTTGATTATGAATATGCTTTGTGAGTAGTTACGTTTGTTCCCGAGGACATGGGAGAAGTCTTGTTATAAGTAATCATGTGAATTTGGTATTTGTTCGATATTTTGATGAGATGTATGTTGTCTCTCCTCTAGTGGTGTTATGTGAACGTCGACTACATGACATTTCACCATTATTTGGGCCTAGGGGAAGGCATTGGGAAGTAATAAGTATATGATGGGTTGCTAGAGTGACAGAAGCTTAAACCCTAGTTTATGCATTGCTCCATAAGGGGCTGATTTGGATCCATATGTTTCATGCTATGGTTAGGTTTACCTTGATTCTTCTTTCGTAGTTGCGGATGCTTGCGAGAGGGGTTAATCATAAGTGGGAGGCTTGTCCAAGGAAGGGAAGCACCCAAGCACTGGTCCACCCACATATCAAATTATCAAAGTAACGATGCGAATCATATGAGCATGATGAAAACTCACTTGGCAACAATTCCCATGTGTCCTCGGGAGCGCTTTGCTTTATATAAGAGATCGTTCTGGCTTGTCCTTTCCTACAAAAAGGATTGGGGCACCTTGATGCACACAGTTTACTTTTATTACTTGTTGCCCGTTATGATTTATCTTATCACAAAACTATTTGTTACCGATAATTTCAGTGCTTGTAGAGAATACCTTGCTGAAAACCACTTGTCATTTCCTTTTGCTCCTCGTTGGGTTCGACACTCTTACTTATCGAAAAGACTATGATAGATCCCCTATATTTGTGGGTCATCAAGACTCTTTTCTGGCGCCGTTGCCGGGGAGTGAAGTGCCTTTGGTAAGGAAACATTTATATAGTGTGCTGAAATCTACTATCACTTGTTACTATGGAAAATAATCCTTTGAGGGGCTTGTTCGGGGTATCTTCACCTCGACCGGAACCACAATTAGTTGCTCCTCAACCCACTACACCTACTAAAATATATTTATTATGAAATTCCTTTGGGTACGATAGAGAAACTACTAGCTAATCGTTATGCAGGAGATGGAACATTACACCCGGATATGCACCTAATCTATGTGGATGAAGTTTGTGGATTATTTAAACTTGCAGGCATGCCCGAGGATGTTGTCAATAACAAGGTATTCCCTTTATCTTTGAAGGGAAATGCATTGACATGGTATAGGCTATTGGATGATACTGGATCATGGAACTACAACTGACTGAAATTGGAATTTCATCAGAAGTTTTAGCCTATGCACCTGGTTCATCGTGATCGGATATATATATATATATAGTGTTACTATTCATCACCCAGGATGCAGAATAAGTTATTCTTCACCTGAAGTAATCTTACGATCACTTCATAAATAAATTATGTTTGAAATACAAATAGTTACATTCATATTGATTCACTACGTAAAATATGGTATAAGAAAACAAAAAATAGGTTATAAGACCAGAAATATCGCATTTTATGTATCTTTTACACTATGTTTTTACGTTCGTAATTTTAAGTAACATAAAATATTTTTTTACGGGGAGTATATATTTTCTTACGTTCTCTTTTTACATATGAAATAAGACAAAATTTACGGAACCTAAAAATACCGTGCATTGACGTCAAACTAGAGAGGGATGAAGAATAACTATTCCTCATCCAGGGTGACGAATAGCGCGACCCTATATATATATATAGACGTGATATATATTTTGGCCTCGGGAAGGAGAAAGTATCGCTCAATCTTGGGGGAGGCTTAAGTCAATGTTATATTCATGCCCCAATCATGGGCTCTCAAGAGAAATTATTATTCAAAAATTTTATGCTCGGCTTTCTCCTAATGATCGATCCATGCTCGATTCTTTTTGTAATGGTTCCTATATGAAGAAGGATATTGAATTCAACTGGGATTTATTGGAAAGAATTAAACGCAACTCTGAAGATTGGGAGCTCGACGAAGGTAAAGAGTCAGGTATAAACCTTAAGTTTGATTGTGTTAAATCTTTTATGGATACCGATGCTTTTCGTGATTTTAGCACTAGATATGGACTTGAATCTGAGATAGTAGCTTCTTTCTGTGAGTCTTTTGCTACTCATGTTGATCTCCCTAAGGATAAGTGGTTTAAATATTCTCGGTGTCAAAACCGGCAGATCTCGGGTAGGGGGTCCCAAACTGTGCGTCTAAGACGGATGGTAACAGGAGGCAGGGGACACGATGTTTACCCAGGTTCGGGCCCTCTTGATGGAGGTAATACCCTACGTCCTACTTGATTGATCTTGATGATATGAGTATTACAAGAGTTGATCTACCACGAGATCGTAGAGGCTAAACCCTAGAAGCTAGCCTATGGTATGATTGTATGTTGTCCTACGGACTAAACCCTCCGGTCTATATAGACACCGGAGGGGGCTAGGGTTACACAAAGTCGGTTACAAGGGAGGAGATCTAATATCCGTATTGCCAAGCTTGCCTTCCACGCCAAGGAGAGTCCCATCCGGACACGGGACGAAGTCTTCAATCTTGTATCTTCATAGTCCAACAGTCCGTCCAAAGATTATAGTCCGGCTGTCCAGAGACCCCCTAATCCAGGACTCCCTCAGTAGCCCCCGAACCAGGCTTCAATGACGATGAGTTCGGCGCGCAGATTGTCTTCGGCATTGCAAGGCGGGTTCTTCTCCAAATTCTGAATATCTGCTGAGTAGTGCCCAGCTCCCCATAAATGTTGCACTTCTTGGCTTCTGCGCCCAATAAGGGCGATCTTCCACGTGTAGAGCGAATGCGAGGAGCTAGGGCATTTTTTCATTCTCCACCCTAGCCATGTAAGTAAACTGTCTATTAAAGGGATGGGGATTCTTAGATCCAAACCACACCATCCTCCCATGGCGAGTATCCATCGGAGCGCGCTCGGAAAAATCCATTCCAACATGGCCGGCCATTGCAGCTCCTCCTCCCGCTCCCGTAGCCCTAAGCCCGATGATTGGGAGAAGTGTTCCATCCCGCACAACCAATTAGTAGAGTTACAGACCCAGGGATTTCTCCCTCCAGCATATATGGTCCCCGTTCGAGCCGGGCTCGCCACCTATAATGGCGGGGAGCAAGAGGAGAACTTCCCCAATCCCTCCAAGGGGAGCGGGTATGCCTTGTCCCTTATTTACTAAGGGGACTTGGATTTCCAATCCATCCGTTCCTCCACGGGCTCCTGGAGTTTTACGGCCTCCAGTTGCATAATTTCACCCCTGCTTCCATATTACACATCGCTGGTTATGTTGCCCTTTGTGAGCTGTTTCTGGGCTGCGAAGCTCATTTCGAGCTGTGGAAGAGGCTATTCTGCCTTGTGCCCCGTACACAGGAGGGGTCAATATATCAAGTGGGCGGAGCCGAAATATGGCGCATCGCCGGGACCGGATACCTTTCCGGTACCCCGAAGAAGACGTCCGAAGACTGGCCTTTGAGTGGTTTTACATGGAGGACGTCCCCCTTCTAGATCCTATTCGGAGGGGTCTTCTCGAGTTCGACAATGCCCCTTTGAAGAAACGCCGAAGCTGGCGCCCACGGAGCCTCAGGAGGAAGATAACAGAGAAGTCCTTTACCTGATGGGCCGGATAAAAGCGCTGGCTCAATCAGGATTGACAATAATCGAGGTTATGTCAATATGTATAATGCGGGGGGTGCAACCACTTCAATATAGAGGGCACCCCATGTGGCGCTTTAACGGGGAATATGATGCCACCCGCTGTGCGCATAAGGGACCAGACTCCGCTGCTGCTTTAGCAAAAATTCTGTCCGTGTTTTTCAAGGGAGAGCAAGAGGAGTTCATCCGTATTAAGCCACGGGATGGATTCTCCATGTACAACCCTCCAAGCTGGGTGAGCTTTCACTTTTTACTCCCAACCTTCCCACATTCTTCGTCATAAATACTCACCTTGCCGCTTCATGGTAGGAACTGCGAAAAGCTGTAAGGGAGGTCAACAACCCACCTCCACAACCGGAGGACCCTGACCGGGCCCTCGATCCCGGACTCGAAGAGGATCCGGACATATTTGTGGAGCTGATCGACAGGACACTCTATAAATTGAGCTGCGATGATGCCATGGTGGCCATCATAGCCGACTATCCTGGGCTACTCCTTGCATCGCTTATAAGAAAAACTGGAGTCCCAACTTCCGAGAAGGATCCTGTCGGTGTCAAAACCGGCGGATCTCGGGTAGGTGGTCCCGAACTGTGCGTCTAGGCCGGATGGTAACAGGAGGCAAGGGACACGAAGTTTTACCCAGGTTCGGGCCCTCTCGATGGAGGTAAAACCCTACGTCCTTCTTGATTAATATTGATGATATGGGTAGTACAAGAGTAGATCTACCACGAGATCAGAGAGGCTAAACCCTAGAAGCTAGCCTATGGTATGATTGTTGTTGTGTATGTGGTCCTACGGACCAAAACCCTCCGGTTTATATAGACACCGGAGAGGGTTAGGGTTACACAAAGTCGGTTACAATGGTAGGAGATCTACATATCCGTATTGCCAAGCTTGCCTTCCACGCCAAGGAAAGTCCCTTCCGGACACGGGACGAAGTCTTCAATCTTGTATCTTCATAGTCCAGGAGTCCGGTTGAAGGTATAGTTCGGCCATCCAGACACCCCCTAATCCAGGACTCCCTCAGTATCCCCTGAACCAGGCTTCAATGACGACGAGTCCGGCGCGCAGATTGTCTTCGGCATTGCAAGGCGGGTTCCTCCTCCAAGTACTTCGTAGAAGATTTTGAACACAAAGATAGTGTCCGGCTCTGCAAAATAAGTTTCCACATATTGTCATAGAGAGAATAATATTTACACAAATCTAATCTGCCGACGTATTCCGTAGTGTGACATACCACGGCCAATCCTTTATCCGAGTCGTTTCATTATCCCACCTCAGCGCGTCATGCGAGGCGGTTTCCTTGGCACGTCTTGTTAAAGCAGAGATCGTGTCCCCTTATTTCGGGATTCTCATCAATACGGGCGTGGGTAACCCAACCGCTTCTAGGACTCCTAGATTATAGGCAAGTCCAAACGGACACGAAGAGGACTCTTGATATTCACCCTCTTTATAAAGGGACAAGGCTTTTATTTTTCCCTCCCATGCTCAATCGAATCCTTCCCCCACCTCAAGCTCAAGCGCCCAAAGTTTAGGTCAGGTGCTCCGAACCTTCAGTCATGTCCGGATCTAGCCTTCAAGGCCGATGAGTGCCTTCCTCCGTCACGGAAGAAGACATCAAAAAGTTGAGGGAGGCCAGATATCTGACCACCGAGATTTTGCATCGGTTGCCCCCCCAAGGGCAGGCCGTCCCCACCCCCGAACCCAACGAGAATGTCGTGTTCGTCTCCCACTTCTTCCGAGGTCTAGGCCTTGCTTTGGATCCTTTCTTCAGGGGTTTGATGTTTTATTACGGGCTAGACTTCCATGATCTAGCTCCGGACTCCTTTCTTCATATCACGACATTTATTGTCGTGTGCGAGGCCTTCCTCCGGGTTACCCCTCACTTTGGCCTATGGCTCAAGACCTTTGAAGTGAAGCCGAAGATGATCGAGGGGCAACATGCAGCGTGTGGAGGTGCCTCAATATGCAAGATGACGGGAGCTCCGTGGCCCAAAGGTTCCATCCCCGAGGTGTCTGAATTGTGGCAACAGGAGTGGTTCTACATCACGGCTCCTAGAAGTGCCAAGTGGGTGGCCGCCCCTGTTTTCCGCTTGGGCCCTCCACCACAACTGATGTCATGGATCAGCAGAGGTCTGAGCTGGGGTCCAGCCAAGGACGTGCCTATACTGCAAAGCCGCATTCGAGATCTCTTCAACGGAGATTTCAGTTTGGTTGCGGTAATACAAGTTATGCTAGTTCATCAAGTCAGCCTTGCAAACGCCGGCCTCTTCGCCTATGGGAGTTCAATCCCGAGGGACCGCGTGTCATTCAAAATTTTCTCGGCCTAACGCACGAGGAGATGTACAAGTCATTCTTCGTACCTCAGGTGGAGTGTTCGGAAATCACCGAGACGTGGGCCTGAGTAGCAACCGCGCTGCCGAACAGGTAAGGCATCTTCCGGCCGAACATATTATCTCTCCTTTGTTACGAAGTTATTTCTGAGAGTTCGCTTTTTGACCAGGACTGGCTAACAAAGGCGAATTTGATTCGGTGTTCGGCCCCCCTCCCTGAGGGTTTGGAAAATCCGGTATTGGAAAAGATGCTCCAGACCACACCTTGCCTGGAGCCCTTGAAGGAAGATACTATGGAGGATAATGCAGGCAGATGCGGGACCCCAATGCTGCCCATTCTAGCCGAGGGAGCGAGCGTCTCCATGAAGGAAGACGACCAGAAGAGGAAAAGGACTGCGCCCGGGGATTCGAAAGCCGAAGCTTCCAAATGGGAGAAGAAGTCTCCCACAGAGGGTCCTACCTTGGGGGGCGCCGTTGCCGCAAAAAGTCCGCGGGGGGATCAATTCTCCCGCGAGTCGTAAGTGACCCGAAATACTTTAATAGTACAGATATGCCATCTTTTTCTTCTGAGAAGATAACCACCGCATATATTTTTGTAGTTCGGGCCTTAGCCCCTCTCAAATGAGCTCGTCTTTGGGGGATCTTCTTCCAGAGATGATGGAGAGCGAAACGCCTCCTCCGGACTCCTCCGCTCCAGAAGCGGGCGACCCTGAAGTGTCATCGCGGAGGGCCTCTCCGAGTCCGGTGAGGCCAGAAGATAATCCCATTGACCCCCGAAGCTCCTAGTGTCCGGCTCCCGAAGAGAGCAGACAAAAGAGTCCGGCACCGTCTAGTGTGCGATCGGATGTTCTGAGGGAGTTGGTGGGGTGAGCGGCCATCTCAGATGAACACCGTGTGCTGATGAATATGGTGATGGAGAGAATATCGTCCGCCAAAGCGTATTGCATGAAGCTTTTATGAGTCTACTAACAGGCTTTGAGGTATGTAAAAGAATGTATGATAGTCCTGCACATGCTAGGTGTGCCCTGTGTAGACAGTAGCAGCTGAGACTCTGGTTGTCATTGGAAACGACGACAAACAGAGGATCATATTCCCAGGTAATAACCATACTGCCTCTATGTGCAGGTGATGGAAGCTCCGGTGGCTAGCCGGACTAGCGAATTTGCCCATTTAGAATGGCAGTTGGATGCGGCAGACGCCGACATCGAGCTTGTTAACAAAAGGCTTGACGAGGCACAAGGTAAGTGTCATTATCTGGTAAAGGCCACATAGGAAGAGCAGCATGATGCCAGTATCTTTAATATGTTGTGACTGCAGATGGAGCTGCCACTATTGAAGCCTTGCGGGCAGAACTTACCCGAGCCAAGGAACAAGCGAGGTTGGGTAATGCGACTGCTTTGAAGGCGGCCGAAGAGTTGCAAGCCGAGAAGGCCGCGCATGGCGAGAGCCGAGACAAGATGGCCAAGATGGCCATAGAATTAAAAGCCGCCGCCGACCGTTGTCGGGTTCTTGAAAAGGAATACCAAGCGAAGGCATCGGACCTTGAGAAGCCTGCTGCAACGAGAAAGGACCTCCGCTTTGCTATGAGGGCAAAGAAGGAGGAGCTGCGGGAAGCCGGGGATATTGTGGCTGGGAAATCCTTTATATTGCGGAGGAAGTTCGGAGATCCACGGTATGCCCCTCTGGATCGGCTGTGGAGTTCGGAGGATGTATATATGGATTTGGCGGTGAGCGCTGCCGATGCGGCCAAGTATTTCCAAGGTCAGACGGACCGTGAAGTAGACCAGCTGTTTTGGAGACAATTCCATTCTCCCGAGCGTCCGCTTTCATTGACTGACCAATTAGCCGAATGGGCCGAACTAAATAGGTTGTCCGGACTCTCCATGTGGTCTGTTGTCGATCAGCTATGGCCGGAAAGTTCTAAACCGAACAGCTATTTCAGCTTGGTGCAGCAGTTCCTTGACGTGGTGCCCCGCATTAATGCGATGAAGAGGTCGGCGCGCATAGAGGGCGCACGGATGGCCTTTGCCCGTGTTAAAGCATATTGGGCGGATATGGATGCTACCACTGTTGCAGCGCGGGATTCGGCCATAGGTCGAAAGGCTGCTGAGCACTACTTTGAAGAAGTTCTTGAGGGTGCTCGTTTGATAGAGACCAGTGCTCAAAAAATATTATGTTTGAGTGATATGTAATCTCATTGTAAGCGAAATGCTTTTATAAATTTTTATAAGGCTATTTTTATACTTTTGCCTGAAAGTAATATGATGCCTCCTGGGCGGCTATTTATGTATACATGTGTATAACCTAAAAGATTGCAGCCATCGGCTTCAACCCTAACGCATATAATGCGGAGGTGCTCGCAAAAACACACGTTCACACTTAACCCAACGTCTTGGTCCTATTAAGGAGGTGATAGCGGAGCGAGCGAGGCAACCGGACTATGATGCTTTAACACTTTCACTTAGCCATAGGAGTTTGACAGTGGGGCTACTAAATAGCCCCTGGTGGCTCCGCACTTTCCCGATCCCGGGGTGCGTACATGCCTGGCCGAAAAACGGCCCTTCGTTAAGGCGGAGGAATTCTAACATTCCAACAGGTCATCGAGTGGTTGACCAGTCTCATGCTATATCATGACAGTCAGTTTTCGGCTTTCTCTACTGAGGTGCTCGTCCGGATGAACCAGGGCACAATCGCAGTAGTTCTCCTGGTGCTACCTTAGCCGGTAAAGCAGAACGTAAGGCACCAAAACACATGAGCCGGGCAAACCCAACATTTGACCAAAGACAATGATTCGGAGCTGATGCATATAGGGCCAAACTTGCGACGCCGAACACTCCCTAAGGTATTCGGTCTTTGTGGTATAAACAGAGCCTAAATAATGGCCTTGGTAAGAAGCCCCTTGTGTCCAGGTACGTGCATTGTGCTGGCATGGCCACATGCCAAGACGTCAGCATCCTTCTCAATGGTGGATATGTATCAACAAGAGACAGTAAAAAAGGTTTACGCAGGGTCTTAATCTAAAAAGAATCCTTGGAGCGGGTCCCTGCTGCACGTCTGTGCCTGTGTCTCCGTTGTGCCGTATCTTGGACGGGTGTAGCACGATGATCGTCTGTAAAAGAGAGGAATTTAGGTGAAAAAGTTGTCGTGCAAAAAGATAGTTTGTTAAAGAAACCATGTATAATTCAAGATGAGAAGAAATTGCCACTTGTCTGCGCGTGTTGAGCCCCTTGTATTGACAAATAGGGGTGTGACCATTTATTTGGTATAAGTAGCGGCGCCGGACTCGATTAGTTGTGTCTAAGGTCTTGACGACCTATTGGATCCTTTCGCTGGTCCGGGCGCCTTTAATGTGCGGCTGCCAAGGCAGCCTCACTCTCTTCGGCGCATAGAGATCGCTTGATATTTCTGTACACTGTAATGATGCCACGTGGACTGGGCATCTTGAGTGTGAGGGAGGCATAGTGTAGTATTGCATTAAAGTGAGCGAAAGCTTCGCGTCCGAGCAGTGCTTGATACCCACTTTGAAATTGAGCGATGTGGAAAGTTAAATGCTCGCGACGGAAGTTATCCGGGGAGCCGAATATAACTTGTAGTAAGAGGGAGCCCGTACAACGAGCCCCTAGGCCTGGCGTTACTCCTTTAAAGGTAGTATTGCTATGGCGAATTTGTGTTGGGTCTAACCCCATCCCGCAGATTGTATCCTGATATATTAGGTTTAGGCTACTGCCGCCGTCCATCAAGACTCGTGTGAAGTGATATCCGCCAATTACTGGGTCTAATACCAGGGCAGCCCATCCTGCGTGTCGGATACTTGCTGAGTAATCGTGATGGTCGAAAGTGATCGGTTGAGACGACCAGTGGCAGGACTTCGCGGTGACAGGCACTTGGGTATACTTTCCTGGGAGTGCCGCATTGTTTTTTCCCTTGATCACGTGTAACACGTTTACTGTTTTGACTTCTGGTGGAAATTTCTTTTGTTCCCCCGTGTCTTGCTTGGGGGGCTCGTCCTCGTCTTCACTTGGTGTATCCTCCCCCTTATGTACGGCGTTGAGCTTGCCGGACTGCTTGAAGACCCTATATTCTCTGTGGGTATGATTAGCGGGTTTACCAGGGGTACTATGGATCTGGCATACTTGGTCCAGAATTTTGTTGAGGCTGGACAGTTCATCTATGGTGCCTTTAGGGCGGCTTTTGACCTGGCCGAGAGCTTTTGAATCCGGCATTTACTGCCATGCCCTTCGTGCTGTCTTCTTTAATCCGGCATTTGTTATTGCTGTTGCGCCGTGATTTCCCGTTTCCATCTCTAACTTCAGATGTACTGGGGTCGCTGGTGCTGCATCTGGCTAGCCAGCTGTCCTCACCCACGCAAAAGTGGGTCATGAGGTTTGTTAATGCGGCCATCGTTCTCGGCTTATTTTGGCTGAGGTGTCTGGCGAGCCATTCGTCACAGACGCTATGCTTGAAAGCTGCCAAGGCTTCGGCATCCGGATAGTCGACAATCTGGTTCTTTTTAGTAAGAAACCTGTTCCAAAGCTTTCAGGCTGACTCTCCGGGCTGTTGAGTTATATGACTCAAATCGTCCGCATCCTGAGGTCGGACATAAGTCCCTTGAAAATTTGCCTGAAAGGCGTCTTCGAGCTCTTCCCAACTTCCAATGGAGCTTTCGGGGAGGCCTTTGAGCCAGTGACGAGCTGGCCCTTTGAGCTTGAGGGGTAAGTACTTGATGGCGTGGAGATCATCTCCTTGAGCCATATGGATGTGAAGGATGTAGTCCTCAATCCAGACCCCAGGGTCTGTTGTTCCGTCGTATGCCTCTATGTTTACGGGCTTGAATCCCTCTGGAAATTCATGGTCCAGCACCTCATCGGTGAAACATAGGGGGTGTGCGGCACCCCTGTAGCTGGATGTACCGCGTTGTTCGGATGTTTGTTGTGTTGCATTGTATGCTGGGGCACGCTTGCGTGGTCCATAGATGGATCTTGTTGCGCCGTCCATTGGGTGCGAGCCCTCGCATGGGTCACGTATTGTATTGTGAGCAGCGTTGTATGCCGCTCTGTGTTGGTAGAGGGGTCGTCTATCCGACCAGGTGGCTGCTTTGATATTTGGTTGCGGGGGGTCTGAGGCCTCCTCATCAAATTCGGGTAGCAGCTTCCGCTTTGGGTAGCTCTTGGAGGGGCGATTGTCGCCGTACCTCGCTGTTGTGTTGAGTATTTTGCTCCATATGATGTGGAGTGTGTCTTGCGCAGCCTTGAGCCTTTGCTTCTGCTTTTTCAGACTCCTCGCGGTGGCAACAAGCCTTTTACGGGCAGTCTGCTGCTCCGGGTGCCTGTCCGGCGTTACGTCATCCGGACCATTATCCTTGATAGGATTTGTTTGTTTGGTTTGATTATCCGGATTGCCGTTGTCCGGCAGCGGTTCGCCCTGCTCCAACGCTGGGTCTGTGTGATCGCTATTTCTATCGAGGCGGGATTTGGGGCGGTGCTTGCATCGCTGCTTTGACTGCTTTTCAAGGGAACAAGCCTTCGGTGCGTCCTTCCGCTCCTCGTCGTCATCTTTTGGTGCGTCCACCATGTATACGTCATATGATGAGGTGGCGTTCCAGGGCCCGATAGGCACTGGTTCTTTATCGTCTTCTTCATCGGCGTCCATATCGTCGATGTCTTCAGAGTCGAAGTCGAGCATGTCGGTTAAATCGTCGACAGTGGCTACAAAGTGGGTGGTGGGTGGGCTTTGAATTTCTTCATCGTCCGTATCCCAACCTTGCTGACCGTAATCCGGCCAGGGCTCTCCTGATAAAGAGAGAGACTTTAGTGATTTCATAATATCGCCAAAGGGCGAGTGCTGAAAGATGTCCGTGGCAGTAAACTCC
This sequence comes from Triticum aestivum, assembly GCF_018294505.1. Taxonomy (NCBI): domain Eukaryota; kingdom Viridiplantae; phylum Streptophyta; class Magnoliopsida; order Poales; family Poaceae; genus Triticum; species Triticum aestivum. The sequence continues at coordinate 578,983,069 of NC_057806.1, read as the reverse complement.
ATGATCGACGCCCAATCGGATTCGATCGGCGGAGCCGCGAATGGTTCGGAGTCCGCGGAGGAGTCCGGCTCCTTGGAATCACGAGTCTCGCGGAGTGCGGGGCTGGTGTTCGGCTCGATCGCTGTTAGGATCGCAGCCCCTGAGGCGGCGTCCAACCACCCATCCTCGATCGACGTAGTTGGCTCCGAATTAAGGGTCGAAGCCGATGCGGGTGCGGCCTTCAGGGCACTGTTAGGCGGCAGAGCTAGATCATGCCCGTCGTGGCAGCGCGGCGCGCTCGGAAGTGGCTCGAATTCGGATGTCAGCTGTGTAGTTTAAACTTCCAAATTTGACCTGATGGCCAGGGGCATAGCTTTCGATCTGCTCCAGATGGCCAAGTGAATGGCCCGCAGTGCAAAGCCGCCGAAGACAGAGATCTGTCCGGGGAGACAAGTTTCACCCTGGACCGCATCACTATCGATGATCGTAGGAGCCATCAAGCCTGACGGCGACGACACAGAGGAACTCTCAATGAAAGCACCAATGTCGGTGTCAAAACCGGCGGATCTCGGGTAGGGGGTCCCGAACTATGCGTCTAGGCCGGATGGTAACAGGAGGCAAGGGACACGAAGTTTTACCAGGTTCGGGCCCTCTCGATGGAGGTAAAACCCTACGTCCTTCTTGATTAATATTGATGATATGGGTAGTACAAGAGTAGATCTACCATGAGATCAGAGAGGCTAAACCCTAGAAGCTAGCCTATGGTATGATTGTTGTTGTGTATGTGGTCCTACAGACCAAAACCCTCTGGTTTATATAGACACCGGAGAGGGTTAGGGTTACACAAAGTCGGTTACAATGGTAGGAGATCTACATATCCGTATCGCCAAGCTTGCCTTCCACGCCAAGGAAAGTCCCTTCCGGACACGGGACGAAGTCTTCAATCTTGTATCTTCATAGTCCAGGAGTCCGGTTGAAGGTATAGTCCGGCCATCCGGACACCCCCTAATCCAGGACTCCCTCAGATCCCCTTTTATGCACATCACCTACCGTACACATATGGTGTGTTACAGGGAAGGCCCTCGGGATGCCATGCCGAACCCGCAGTGACTCGCCAACGAGGGACACTGAAGCCGGGTAGGCTAAAAAGGAAGGCGGTCAGGACTAAGACACCGGCGCAGAGGTATGATACAGAACCTCGCTCCGTGGTTGTCGTCTTTCTTAAAATATAACGATGTCCATGTTTCCTGGTAGGAAAAACGCTCGCCGGACTATATCCGTAGAGGTTGCCGATCACGCCTCCACCAGTCGGGCTGCAGGGCCGAACATAGAGGCGGAAGCTAACATGGGGCGAATGCCGGATGCTCCTCCTATAGTGGATGCGGATAGATTATCCGCTACAAATTCCGAAGTGGAGAGCGCCATGAATCACAGGCGTCGCCGGGCCGTACTCCATGATGCTTGTTTCTCCCAAGAGGCGTTCGATGCCTTCAACTCAGGAGACGCGTACATCCATGCTGCTCAAAATGGTCTTGCCAGAGCCACATACCAGTATGTAAAGGATATACGGGTAAGAAAATCTGACGATTATATATATCAGTAGCCCCTGAGACTTGAAATAGTTGACACAACTGATTTAAGGATCATTATTTGTGCAGGTTCTTACAGAGAAGAATACCCAATTGTCTCAAGAGATGGAAGAGTGCAAAGCTCAGCTACGGGCCGCGGTGGCCGCGTTGAAGGAGTCCGAGAAGGCCCCCTCTGGTAACACTTGTTTCCATTGCAAAGAATAACAGGCACCAGATAGTATACGGCATACATGCAAATCTAACAATAGATGTTGCAGATGACTCCGGAGTGAATTCGGAGGCCATGCCGGAGGATGTGCAACGTGCTAATCGACAGCTAAATGCTGGCGAGCGTGTGCTTACGCGGGTCAGGCAGGAGAAAAATAATCTCCAGGACACCAATATCTGGCTGGGCGTGGAACTGAAAGATGTCCGAGCCCAGCTTGCGGACTCCGTGAAGGAGAATAAGCGGCTTCGACGCGGCATTTTTAGTAAGTGCTTGAACGAAATTTTGAAGGAGTTCGGCGAAGAAGCCGGCTAACAGAGTTATGTCTGCAGGTATGCTGACGGGTCGTCCCGCGGAGGAGATGCCCAGGTCTGCGGGTGATCTTCTAGCAGAGCTCTCACAACTACACGAACAAGTTCGGCAAGTGATGCAGGGTATTGCCCAAGCCTTGTGGCCATCCGCCTCCCCGCCAGGAGGCATGGGGAGCTTATAGAGAAGCTCAAGGGAGCACGGCGGCGCTTCTGATTATGGAAGATATCAGCCTGCCAACAAGGTGCAAGGGAAGCCTGGGCCGTGGTGAAGACGTGATATACCAAAGCTGACCCAAACCACATGGCCGAGGTCGGACCTGTGGGGCTCGATGGGAAAGAGATCCCCGTCAGTTTGGTGTATGACCAAGTAGAATTAGCCGCAAAGTATTCCCAACAGGATTGTAGGCTAGACAGCCTGTTGGATGGTATAGAAGAAGAATTTAGTCAGTCTAAGTGACTGTGTACTTTAAGTGACATATATAATGTCCCTAGCCGGATTGTAAATCATTTGTCATGTCGGACCTTTTAGCTTCGACCTTGGACCCGATAGTCCGTAGTGTATCCGAATATCCGCTCAGTTATGTAAAAACCGGGGTATGCGTCGAAACCAGGCATAGGGGTCATAAGTGCTTGAACAGACAAGTACCCAACTAGCTATGTTATATTACATGGATAGTAAGAAACATCTTCCAGGGAGAATAGTTCTGTTAAGGGTTCCTTTCCCTGGGTACGCATGCCCTAACGTGCATGTCCGAACTGCGAAAAGAGACGCAGGCTATGACATCTGGGGGCATGTATCAAAATAAATAAAAGTCATCTTTTGTTCACCGACCGAATATTCCCTTAAGAACGCTAGCTTTCGGCTTCACCCAGTCTGAGGTACACATCCAGCTGACCCGACAGTAACAATCGCAGAGGTGCTCCCCTTATGCCCTAGCCGAATTAACGGGAACGTAGGGCATAAATACAAGAGCCAGGCAACCCAGCTTGGCCAAAACTTAAGTCATATCGATGCATATAATGGTGAAAAAGGTACATGTGGAAGAATAACACATGTGTGGGGCATAAAGCCTAGAAAAATAGTTATATTAAGCTTCTGTATAAGAAGCCCCCAGGTATAATGAGCGCGGTTAGCGCGTCAAGATTGTGTAACCAGGACACAAGTTAGCCTTTTAAGGCCTTGAGGAGAAAAAAAAAGAGAGAGAGAAAGAGAGAAAAGACGGATAATTGATACGCAAAAAATTGACAAGGGCAAGGAGACAACCATAGAGTCCGGCACTAGGCGTAGAATCTTCGGAGTCTGGCTGTGTTCCATGGGTTTGGCTCGAGTCGATTGTCCGATGCATCCCGCGGACGGTACGCTCCACCGGTCAGAACCTGGTCAATAATGAAGGGACCTTCCCATTTGGGCTTGAGCTTGTTCTTTTTCTTCTCCGGTAGGCGTAGAACTAGTTCACCAACGTTATAGGTTTTGGCCCGTACTTCTCTGCTTTGATACCTTCAAGCCTGTTGCTGATAGAATGCGGAACGGGCTTTTGCCACGTCGCGCTCCTCCTCCAGGGCGTCCAAACTGTCCTGCCGATCGAGCTCGGCCTCTTTTTCTTCATACATGCGCACTCGAGGTGAGCCATGAATTATGTCGCAGGGCAGAACCGCCTCTGCGCCGTACACCATAAAGAACGGTGTGTATCCGGTAGTGCGATTCGGCGTGGTCCGCAGCCCCCATAGTACAGTGTCGAGCTCCTCTACCCAGTGTGTGTTTGATTCCTTTAAGGACCGCACTAATCTGGGTTTGATGCCGCTCATGATAAGACCATTTGCTCGCTCAACATGACCATTAGTTTGCGGGTGATAGACAGAAGCATAATCGAGCTTGATGCCCATGTTGCTGCACCAAAGTTTCACCTCGTCGGCTGTAAAGTTCGTGTCGTTGTCAGTGATGATGCTGTGGGGGATGCCATAATGGTGTACAACCCCAGATATGAAGTCTATCACCGGTCCAGATTCAACCGTTTTGACGGGTTTGGCTTCTATCCATTTGGTGAATTTATCCACCATGACCAGTAAGTATTTTTTCTTATGGGTTCCCCCTTTGAGGGGTCCGACCATATCAAGCCCCCAGACCGCAAAGGGCCAAGTAATGGGGATTGTTTGGAGAGCGGTAGGCGGCATATGGCTTTGGTTTGCAAAAAGCTGGCAACCGACGCAATTTTGGACCAGATACTGTGCATCTACTCGGGCCGTCAGCCAATAGAAACTTGTACGGAAGGCCTTGCTTACAAGGGCCCGGGCTGCGGCATGGTGGCCGTCGAGTCCAGCATGGATTTCTGCCAAAAGCTTCTGCCCTTCCTCTGCGGAAATGCACCTTTGAAGGACTCCGGTAGTGCTTTTCTTATAAAGCTCTCCCTCGTGGACCTTGTAGGCTTTAGATCGCCGCACTATGCAGCATGCCTCATTTTGGTCCTCGGGTAGTTCCTGCCTGGTTAGGTAGGCCATGAATGGTTCTGTCCACGGGGCGATGACGACCATTATCACGTGGGCTGAAGGTGTTATTTCGATGCCGGAGCCTCCGATTGTGTCAGAGTGTTCGGTATTTGGTGTTGTGGCCGGGTCCGGAATATTGTTACCGTGTCCCCTCCCCATACCATGGATGGCTTAAACAGTCTTTCCAAGAAGATGTTAGGTGGGACAGGATCACGCTTAGCGCCGATACAGGCGAGGATATCCGCCGCCTGATTGTTTTCCCGAGCCACATGGTGGAATTCAAGCCCCTCGAACCAAGCTGACATTTTGAGGACGGCGTTGCGATATGCCGCCATTTTCGGATCCTTGGCATCGAAGTCTCCATTTATTTGAGATATTGCGAGGTTCGAGTCCCCACGCACCTCCAGGCGTTGAATGCCCATGGAAACTGCCATCCGGAGACCGTGTAATAGGGCCTCGTATTCGGCTGCGTTGTTGGAGTCCGTTTATAGTATTTGGAGTACGTGTTGGACTGTATCTCCGATGGGGGACGTCAGCACGACACCAGCCCCCAGACCAACCAGCATTTTAGAGCCGTCAAAGTGCATGATCCAATTGGAGTACGCGCCGTACTCTTTAGGGAGTTCGGCTTCTGTCCACTCGGCGACGAAATTGGCCAGTACTTGCGACTTAATGGCTCGCCGTGGTCTATATGTTATGTCAAACGGGAGGATATCGATAGCCCATTTGGCAATCCGGCCCGTGGCATCGTGGTTGTTTATTATGTCGTTGAGTGGTACTTCTGAGGCCACCGTAATTGAACACTCTTGAAAGTAGTGTCGTAATTTCCGGGATGCCATGAATACCGCGTATGCTATCTTTTGATAATGTGGGTATCGTGATTTGCATGGAGTGAGGATAGTGGATACATAATATACTGGCTTTTGAAGTGGGAATTTATGTCCGTCTGTCTCTCGTTCGACGACGAGCACTGCGCTTACAACTTGGTGAGTTGCCGCTATATATAACAACATTGGTTCGCCGACATTTCGCGCGGCCAAGATTGGGTTGGTGGCTAGGATGGCTTTTATTTCTTCCAATCCGACCGTGGCTGCGTCCGTCCACTCGAAGTGTTCGGTGCGCCGAAGAAGGCGATAAAGGGGGAGTGCCTTTTCTCCTAATCGGGAGATAAAGTGGCTTAAGGCCGCCACACATCCAGTTAACTTCTGGATTTGCTTGAGGTCAGTTGGGATAGCCAACTGCGACAGAGATCGGATTTTAGCCGGATTTTCTTCATTTCCTCTACTAGAGACGATGAAGCCCAGGAGCTTTCCGGCGGGTAAGCCGAAAACACATTTTTTCCGGATTGAGCGTAATGTCGTATGTTCGGAGATTGTCGAACGTGAGCATCAAGTCGTCTATTATGGAGTCGACGTGTCTGGTTTGAACGACCACATTGTCTACATATGTCTCCACTATTTTGTCGATCTGCTTTTCTAGACATGTCTGAATCATGCGCTGATATGTTGCGCCGGTGTTTTTGAGCCCGAAGGGCATTGTGTTAAAATAGAAGGGCCCGTATGGAGTGATAAATGCTATTGCGGCTTGATCGGACTACGCCATCTTAATTTGGTCATAACCGGAGTATGCATCGAGGAAGCACAATAAGTCGTGTCCTGCGGTGGCGTCGATAATTTGATCGATGCGAGGGAGGGGAAGGGATCCTTTGGGCAAGCCTTATTAAGGTCCTTGAAGTCGACGCATAGGCGCCAGGATTTGTCCTTCTTTGGTACCATCACCAGGTTTGCTAGCCAGTCCGGATGCTTTATTTCTCTAATGAATCTGGCCTCCAGGAACTTGGCTAGCTCCTCTCCCATGGCTTGTCTCTTAGGTTCGGAGAAACGCCGAAGAGTCTGCTTGACCGGCTTGAATCCCTTTAGGATGTTAAGGCTATGCTCGGCCAGCCTGCATGGGATTCCTGGCATGTCTGAAGGATGCCAGACGAATATGTCCCAATTCTCGCGCAGGAACTCCCGTAGTGCGGCGTCCACAGCGGGGTTTAACTGTGCCCCGATATATGCTGTTTTTGTGGGGTCCATCGGATGGACCTGGAATTTGACTATTTCATCGGCTGGTTTAAAAGAGGTTGTCGTGGAGTTGACACGGCAGATGTCCTAGAGCAAGGACTTAGTCGTAGGGCGATCACACTAGGAAGCTTAAAGTGGTTAATCGGGATAAAGGACACGAGAGAGGTTTATACTAGTTCGGCCCCTTACGATGAAGGTAAAAGCCTACGTCTAGTTGGGATTGGTATTGCCGGGGTTTTGACTTCCAAGAGGCTCAACTCGCCGGCTTGGTTATCGACTTGGTTGTTTCTTGCCCTAAACCGCCACCGGGTCGTCCCCTTATATACACGGGTTGACGCTAGGTGGCCTACAGAGTCCCGGCCGGCTCATAATCGTGTTCGGCTCGGTGACTTTCTTTACATGTCTTTCTGTACAAGTATTTCCTTACACATGGCGGTTTACTTACAATATCGCGCCTCAAGCCGGCCCCAGGCCTTTGGGCCTTCTATAAGACTTAATAAACTACAAAATTGGATGTTTACTGAGCTTCTTGCGTAACCCGCCATCGAAGCTGACCCGGCCCCTCCTGGGCGGGTCTCAACTGATAGTAATATCCCCAACGTTAGGCCCCAGATTGACTTTGAACTTTGTTCCTTGTCAATCTTCAATACTTAGTCGGAATCCATCCTCGGTCTGAAAACTTTTGTAACCCGCCGTGACATCATCTTTTGAAAACACAAAAAACCTTCATGACGTCATCTTACAACGGATCTTTCTTTTTTTAATGCCTTACAAGAATCGAGGCGTCTGTTCAGTTGGATAATTATTATTGGGTCTCCTTGATTTTCGTGCCTGCCTGTTCGCATCTGCCCTTATAAATAGGCACGCGGCCAGTCCTTCCCATTCTCCTTTCTTCCTCATCTTCTTCCTCTCGCAACCTCCGTCACTGCTCGAGCTCCACCGCCGCCGCAACTCTCATCATTGTCGTCAAGCTTGGCCGCTGCATTACCTTGAGTCCGACCAGAGAACGCAACGACTCTTCGCGGCAGGCCTGCATCTTGTAAGTTTTCTTCTCTCTCACGCACCTAGATCTGTTCTAGGTTTGAAATTTCTTCAGTGTTCTTTTCCTGTTCGCCATGGATCATCTTGTAGATCTTCTCCGCAACTTCTTTCGATCCAAAGAAGAGATATAACTCACGCGGTAGTTGTTTTGGCATTCATTTTTGATATCAGTAGATCCCTTTTGCCTGTATAGATGCTTCTTTACAGTCGAAGAATTCATCTGTACTAGGTTTTTATGTCTAGAATATTTTCCTTTTTGAAACAGCCTTTTGATCCAAAATGATAATGATAGCTTGGTGAAACTTGTTTATGCTGAAACTTAGTTGAATCTGCTTTCTGAAAAATTCTGTAGTCATGGCGGCTTACCATTCCGGCTTTCTTTTCCTTATATGCCATTAGCCCTTAGTTAAGCTGCCGTTACTTGTTTTACAATTTCAACCTTTAACTGTTAATTGACCCGACACTTTAATTTTCCTTTTCCAGTCCCTTGTTCATCATGCCATCAAAGACATCGACTGGAACCAAACTTAGTTTTATTGTCAGGATACTTCTCCAGCAAATGAGAAGCCTCTGCCGGGTTACCGCCCTAGTCGTCTTGACTCCAAGTTCACCCTTCCGGATAAGCTTACCATCGCTGAATGTAGGAAGCTTCTTCCCTCCATTAGAAGAATCAACGGCTTGTTGGGTAATGGTTTAACCGGAGTAGATCTGACCCGTTGCTGGATCTCATGGCGGGTTATTCCATTAAGTCGTCGATCTCAACTGATGTATGAATATGACGGAAGCCTGGACAACCCTCTTCATCACAGCCCAGTTGAACTCACCGAAGAAGACATTGTTTTGATGTCAACCCTTTTGGTAAATGGGAAGTACGAAGATTGCAGTATTGTTGGGTTAAGTCCCTTCTGCAATATTAATCCGGTGCCAGAAGTAAGTACATTCTGATATCTGTTTCTTCGTGTTTTGCCCAGCTATTAGTACTTAATACTGATCTTTCCTCTTGTCTTTACAGGCCAATTCTGACTTCTCAAAGGTGAAATATGACCACGAAGCTGCCAAGAAGGCGAAAGCCGCCGCTATGAACACCAAGAAGACGACCCGGAAATCAAAGAAGAAGAAAACTACTGCTGAAGATTTAATGAAGCTTGATGACTCGTCTGACTCAGAGGTAGCCCTTGATTCCCTTGGCCAATTTTTTAACAATCTTATTATACTTATCCTTACCAGGATGACACTGGGGCTAGTCAAGCCAGGGAAGCAGAGGTAACTATCATTTCCTCCGACTCAGAGCCCTTACCAAGACACCAAGTTCGACGAGTGATCCGTAAAGTAAGGTTTTCTAACCCCTTAGCTCACTTGGATCCCAACTTTCATTTGAAAAAGCAGCAGCATGAAAGCCGTCGTGAAGTTGAGATTGAAGATGAGCCGGATGTCATCCCTGAACAGACCCCTCGGAAACGTCCGAACGAGGTTTACTTATTACTGTCCTTACCTTTGTTTTAATGAATCCTGCTCCTTGTATTTCCTTTAACTCCTTTCATTTACCTTTTTAGGAGGTGTCTCGTTCCTCGGGCGACTCATCACAAACACAATTTCCAGCTTTCAAGACTGCTCCTGGGTAATTAAAAATCCTCTTTTCTTCCGAGTTTGATCAATCGTAATCTTAATGCTGACTATCCTGCAACATTTTTCTTTAGCGGCCAGGCTAAGTCCAAGAAAGCGAAGGCAACAAAACCAGTGGAAGACCCGCCAGTACTGGCACCTGAGCCGGCTAGGCCACCTTCTCCATTAACTGTCGCCCCAGAAGACCCGCCTATTGTCCATGAAGCAAATCCTCCAGAGCCATCCCTTGTCAAGACCACTATTAACCCTTCTGTAGCTGGTCCATCAAGCTCAACCGACCCACCGTCTCCCCGTGTTCAAGATGTTCAAATTACCGGGAGCCGCTTTGTTGAGCCGGGGAACCCGACGGTATTGGCATGGTGCACAGCTAAGCAAGAAGCTTTGGAGAGGCGGAAGGTTCGTCTTGATGTTGCCAACTATGACCGTCTTAATGACAGTGATATCTTATCCGGCTATCTCAGTCATGTACACTCCAGTCGTGATTTTGAGATTGAGATGGTCAAGCAGCTTCAATTGAAGTATGAGGTATTGTAACGCCCTCGATGCGGCTATATCTCCCACGTGTCGAAGCACGACTTAGAGGCATAACCGCATTGAAAGCAATGTCGCAAGTGAGGTAATCTTCACACAACCCATGTAATACATAAGGGAAAGAGATACATAGTTGGCTTACAATCGCCACTTCACACAATTACATGAATAAAGCATTACATCACCCAGATACACACAAGGTCCGACTACGGAACCAAAATAAAAGAAGACTACCCCAAATGTTACACAGATCCCCGATCGACCCCAACTGGGCTCCACTACTGATCAACTAGAACGAAACAACACAAAGGAAAAGATCTTCATCGAGCTCCTCCTTGAGCTTGGTTGCGTCACCTGCTTGGTAACATCAGCACCTGCAAACTGGTTTTGAAAGTATCTGTGAGCCACGGGGACTCTCGCACCCTCGCGATCAAGACTATTTAAGCTTATGGGTAAGGTAAAAGGTATGAGGTGGAGCTGCAGCAAGCAACTAGCATATATGGTGGCTAACATACGCAAATGAGAGCGAGAAGAGAAAGCGAAGCACGGTCGAGAATCTATGATCAAGAAGTGATCCTAGAACAACCTACGTCAAGCATAACTCCAACACCGTGTTCACTTTTCGGACTCCGCCGGAAAGAGACCATCACGGTTACACATGCAGTTGATGCATTTTAATTAAGGTCAACTTCAGGTTTTATGCAATCGGACATTAACAAATTCCCATCTGCCCATAACTGCGTGCACGGCTTTCAAAAGTTCAAATCCCTGCAGGGGTGTCCCAACTTATCCCATCACAAGCTCTCACGGTCAACGAAGAATATTCCCTCTAGCGGGAAGACCCGATCAGACTCGGAATCCCGGTTACAAGACATCCTCGACAATGGTAAAACAAGTCCAGCAAAGCCGCCCGATGTGCCGACATCCTGATGGGAGCTGCACATATCTCGTTCTCAGGGCAACACCGGATATGTCAAGCTACGAGTAAAACCAGCCCTCAAGTTTCCCCGAGGTGGCCCCGCAGGCTGCCCATTTCGGACCAACACTTAGACAAGCACTGGCCCAGGGGGGTTAAAATAAAGATGACCCTTGGGCTGGCCTAACCCAAGGGAAAAAGAGTCTAGGTGGCGAATGGTAAAACCAAGGTTGGGCCTTGCTGGAGGAGTTTTATTCAAAGCGAACTGTCAAGGGGTTCCCATTATAACCCAACCGCGTAAGGAACGCAAAATCCGGGAACATAACACCGATATGACGGAAAACTAGGGCGGCAAGAGTGGAACAAAACACCAGGCATAAGGCCGAGCCTTCCACCCTTTACCAAGTATATAGATGCATTAATTAAATAAGATATATTGTGATATCCCAACAAGTAAACATGTTCCAACAAGGAACAACATCTCCATGTTCCAACAAGGAACAAACTTCAATCTTCACCTGCAACTAACAACGCTATAAGAGGGGCTGAGCAAAGCGGTAACATAGCCAAACAACTGTTTGCTAGGACAAGGTGGGTTAGAGGCTTGGTTTAACAATATGGGAGGCATGATAAGCAAGTGGTAGGTATCGCAGCATAGGCATAGCAAAAGAGCGAGCATCTAGCAAGCAAAGATAGAAGTGATTTCGAGGGTATGGTCATCTTGCCTAAGATCCCACAAGGAAGAAGAACGAGTCCATGAAGAAGACAAACGGACGTAGCCAAACGGTTCCTCACAAACGCGACGTTATCGGAACCAACCGAAGAAACAACACCGGAAAGAAGCAAACAACATAGTAAACAACCAACACATAAACATGGCATGATGCACAATCAAGTATGATGCATGTCCGGTTTAATGAAGCATGGCATGGCAAAGTGCACAAGCAACCCTACAAATTAAGTGGAGCACAATATGCAACGGAGTTGCATATTGAAGAAAACACCACATGACTTATTTAGTTCGATCTCGTTTATGTACCCAACAATATTAAATGTTGTTAAACATGGTAAGAGCTGAAGCATAACAAAACTATATCATCTAAACAATTTAAATGGGGCCGGACATAATAAATAACAAATCCGATAAATCCCCATATGCCTTAGTAATTTAATGCAACAACAATTTAAACATTTTAATTGTTGTTATCATGATGCAGATGACATGAACAAGTTTATGCAATTTTTATTAAAACTTGACAAGAGTATTTGTCGGCGTTCTGGGAATAGGGGTCCCCAGACTTGCCTGCCTGCGGCCTGCGGCGTGGCTCAAAGGAGGCCCAGCATGGCCCATCTTCATCAGCACAAGACTCAAGACCCTCGCGAGGGGCCAAGCCTTGTGAGGCGGATGACACGGAGCTTCCTCAGGCACGGCCTCGTCAGGCTGGCTCGCGAGGAGGCAGAGAGATCAAGGCGGGGTACCTCGCGAGGTGCCCGTGACGCAAGCCATGACGACTCAGGGCGCCAGGCGGGCGCCATTGCGCGCAGCGTCCTTCTTTCCTCTTTGGTGCAAAGGGGGCAAGCGTAGCTGCGGAGTACCGAGGCATCAGGCAAAGGTTGCCGTTTCGATGCAACGAGACCAAGACCAGGAGGACTACGAGATGGAGGTCACTATGGAGCCCAGGACGGCGTCATCACCAGAGCTTTGCGCAGGCGAAGACTGCTTTTGTCAGGATAGTTGATACTTGTTGTCCCCCTTCAAATTAGCCCGCCATTGTTGGCTCCCTTCCCGCTCGATATTTGGGAAGAGGACCAGGGCCTCTATAAATAGGACCAGCCACCCACATAGCAAGGGGGTTCGGTTCGGTGGGGTTCATTCGTTCGGTTCGCAAGCAGAGAGAGTGAGTGAGAGAGAGAAGGGTGGCTGAACTCCTCCTAGCAGTTCATCGCCCCAGCCAAGAACAGGCCCTCGCGAGGCTATTCTTCCTTGTATTGTTATCATCATCAGCCCCAGGAGGCAATCCACCAACCACACACTGGAGTAGGGTATTACACCACAACGGTGGCCCGAACCAGTATAAATCTTGTGTCCCTTGTGCAGTTCTTTTAGTAGTTTAGATCTTTGCGAGACGGGGAGGTAGAAGGCGTAATCTTCGCGCACACCCCAGTGTTCGAACCTTAAGGGTCTGCCGGAACCCGAAATCCGACATTTGGCGCGCCTGGTAGGGGTGCGCCGGAATTCGTCTTCCACCACTCCGCGCCCCGTCGCGTCGTCATCACCATGCCCGGTGACGAGGAGGGCAACCCTGACCCATGGGCTGTGTGGCTCGACCGCGCGGAACTGCTCACCTCGGGCGACCCCGTGCCCCAGGCAGCTCGCGGTCCGCGGGCGACGCGGACAGACGTCGACAACTCTTACGCCGCGGCAGGCACGGTCGGCAGCAAGGGCCTCCAATCACGCCGCGACCACGACACCCTACACCCGCCGGGAGCAGGCGAACTCGTGGGCCGCGCTCACGGTGGCCCGAGAGCTGCTGCGGTGCAGACTGGTGGAGGGCGGCCATGACGTGCTGCTGGAGCGAGTGGCGGAGCTCCTGGGCTTCGCCGCCTCGGGGGCTCACCCCTTCTCCACCCAGCTCCCATCTAAGCCCAGGGCGACCCGCGCGGGGGCTCCGCACGCGCCCACGGACTCCAAGGCTACTCCGACGCCAGCAAAGCTGTCAGCACCGGACCGGCGGTGGCGCTGCCCCCGCCCCCGGCCCGCGAAGAAGAAGGACTCAACGCGACCCGCAGCCCCGAAGGGTGGCCGCGTTGCCACCCCGCAGTAGGCATGACAGGTGGGACCGCGTGGCATGCGGGGCATCACGGCGTGGCACTCGGGATGACGGCAACGGAGGAATACGTGCCCCTCATGATGGACCAAGGACACCCTCACGAGAACGGACAAGGCTCGCTCCTCGGCCCAAGCTGGGGGGACGAGGCAATGGAAGCTGAGCCCTTCCAGGAGCCCTAGGACGGACCCGCTGGCCATGCTGGAGGCATCGATTATCGGGCACTGCTAACTCTTCAGGGGAAGGTATACGCTAACCATGGATCGCAGGAGGTGCAGGTCGCCGCGGCAAGCAGCTGCCCCGCTCCCACAGTCTCCTACCCCTCGGGAGGAGGGCGCAGGGGGCTGCAGGAGAGGGGCCGAGATCCGACATCACCACCGCGGCGTTCGGAGCAAGGCGTTCTCAGGAGGTAGGCCCTCTGCTGGGGAGGTGCCTCAGGGCCTGCCCCTGGCAGAGGACCCGTGGTCGTCGGGGGAACCGCTGGAGACCGCTCTACCCCATCAGGCGGCGTCCTGGGTTCCGGTCGTTGCTGATGGCACTAGAGTGTGGCGCAAGACGGGGCCCTCGTCTGGCGATATGAAGCAAGGCCAGTACTTGTGAAGAAGGCCTGGTGCCTGTGAAGCTCGCTGCCCCATGACACTCTCACGTAATAATGAGTGGGGCTGTACACGCCCCGGAGTCTCAGGGGTGCCGGCCTCAGGCCCTGGGGCTCCCTCCCATGCCCAGTGGACAGCACTTAGCTCCGCGCTGGTGAGAAGACGTCCAAGACTAGATTAGGTGCCGGACACGGCCTTTTGTCTGCTTTTCATTGCCTTTCCCTTTGGCTGTAGCTTTTCCCCCGCTGGATTTAAGTTGGATTCGAATTTGAGATTTGCGTGTGTTCGGGGAAGGGCTGCTTATTCTCGCTCGAGCCGTTTCTCGCGTTCTGGTTACCGCTTCGCCACAGCTGCCTCCCCTCGCGAGCCCCTCGCGAGTCCGGTCAGGCCTGGCTCGTGCGCAACCCAAATTGCTGCCGTTGCTCCCTCTCGGGAGGACCTTCGGGTGCCTGTGGAGGTTGCCCTGTTTGGAAAAGGCCCAGAGCCTGTGAAGCAAGGCGAGTGCCTGTGAAGCTCTCGCGCTCAGGAAAAGGCCCAGAGCCTGTGAAGCAAGGCGAGTGCCTGTGAAGCTATCGCGTTCTGGAAAAGGCCCAGAGCCTGTGAAGCAAGGTGAGTGCCTCTGAAGCTCTCGCGCTCAGGAAAAGGCCTAGAGCCTATGAAGCAAGGCGAGTGCCTGTGAAGCTCTTGCGCTCAGGAAAAGACCCAGAGCCTTTGAAGCAAGGCGAGTGCCTGCGAAGCTATCACGTTCTGGAAAAGACCCAGAGCCTGTGAAGCAAGGCGAGTGCCTGTGAAGCTCTCGCGCTCAGGAAAAGGCCCAGAGCCTGTGAAGCAAGTCGAGTGCCTGTGAAGCTCTCGCGCTCAGGAAAAGGCCTAGAGCTTGTGAAGCAAGGCGAGTGCCTGTGAAGCTATCGCATTCTGGAAAAGGCCTAGAGCCTGTGAAGCAAGGCGAGTGCCTATGAAGCTCTCGCATTCAAGAAAAGGCCCAGAGCCTGTGAAGAAGGCCAACGCTTGTGAAGCCCCCCGCCAGCGACACTCTCGTACCCAACGGATTCAACTAAAGAACACCAAGGGCGTCACGCCCTCCCACAGGCTGCTTCGGGGCTTGCGCGAAACAAAGGTAAACCTGCCAACCGCCCAGCGCGGGCGCTCGTGCTATATGACAACTACTGATACGACGAACACAGGTTCTACATGAGGGGCTTCCCCTCCCAAAATGCTCTCATAGCCATCAGGTCAAAAACCTGAGTTCTATTCATGCAGGGTAAACAAAAAAAGAAAGGAGCGATACACACTCAGTCGGACCAATCCCCCAATGCGTCCCCGGAAGCACCTCCCGAGCCTTCGCTGGGGTCGCCGAATTCGCCATCGTCGTCTGCGTCGCCGCCAGCTGCATCAGGGCCGCTCGTCGCGCCGCCCTCGTCAGCACCCATGATCACGTCGTCGTTGTCCGAAGCGAAGGCCCTAACAAGGGCATCCACGTTGTCTTCCACCCAGTGCGCCAGGTCCCCTCGGACGGCCTGGGGAACTGGGGCGATGACAGCGTCAAAATCGAAGCGGGAATCCATGTTCAGGAGATGGCTGAAGACACGGGAGAAGGCGCGCCCGAGCAGCGCGCGGCTCCTCTCTTCCACCAACCTATCGGCCCTTGCCGAACGCGCCTCCAGCTGCGTCACCACGGTCGTGAAGAACTGAAGGTTGCCAGCATAGTTGGCTGTGTGCGGCTCGCCAACAACCGCCTCACAGATGTTGCCCAAGGCCGCGCTAGCTCTCTCCTGGAGCGTGGCGAGCATGGGACCGTGCATGTGCTCCAGGACCTGCCGCTGACATATCTCGTCCGTGTTCCAGCGCGCGACGCCCTCAGCCTCCTCCACCCGCTGACGAAGACGGAGCATCTCGGCCTGGGAGGTGGCCAACTCCCCTTGTGCTACCTCAAGGGCGGCTCAGGAGGCGTTGGCCAGCCGCGTCGCCTCCTCCCGCTTGACCCTCAAGGCTGCGGTCCTCCCTTCAGCTTCGACCCGGATCAACTCCAGTCTCTTCCCGAACTTGCGCTCGAGGTCTTGGCGCGCCATCGCCACCCGACGACCGACCTCCTCCAGGACACAAGCCTCCCGTGCGGCGACATCATCCTCCGCCTGCGTCACCAAGCACTCCCTCGTCTCCAGCCGCTCGTACTCGCGAGTGCGTTCGGCGCCTTCCAGCGTCAATGCTTCTTCGCGCCTCTGGAGCTCAGCTGGGTCGCCGGAGGCCACCCGCATCGACGCAAGGGCCAGCTCGCGCAGCTCCACTTGCTCCTCCAGTGAGTGGCACCGGGCCAGGAGCTCGCGAGCCCGCTCCTCCGCCGCCTCTCGCCACCGGTCAGCTCTCCGGGCCTCCTCGGTGGCCTGGGATCGGGCCACTCGAGAGGCCTCCAGCGACGCCTTCGCCTCTTCATCGTCAAGGTCACGCTGACGACACGCGAGGGCGATGGCGGCCTCCAGCTCGCACCTCCCTGCAGCCAGGCGCAGGCCCTCGGCCTCCAGGCGTGCGTCTTCATCAGCAAGATGCTCCCCAAGCAAGTTCACCGCGTCGGCCGCTCTTCGAAGGAACCCTTGGCGGCGAGCGCGGCGCTCCCGGGCGCGCTCAAGCACGTCTTCTACACCATCATCCGCCCCAAGCAAGCGCCGGGGGCCACGAATCATCATTCCTCCTCCGGGCAGGGGGCTGGGGGCTGGCGCCCTCGCGACGGCCGGGCGCGCCGCATCAGAAGCCCGGCCTAGGGCCAGCCCGTCTCCAGATGAGGGGCGCAGGAGGCGCCTCAACCAGTCGCAGTCCCCGACCAGATAGGAAGCCCACGGCAGACTGGCTATTCCCTGAGAGGGCCCATGAAGGAAAATCGCAGGGAATGAAGGGCTGTGGTGCACCTCGGGATGGTCCACCCCTTCAGACGCCCTCACCACAAGGGCAGAACTGCTCGGGGCATTTGAGGATGGTAGAGGGGGCGAAGCCAAAGGAGGCGGCACCTCTGCTACTTCCTCAAGCTCCGCCGGGAGGGGCCTGTGGAGCAAGGATCAGTGAAAGCAACAAGAGGGTCAGGAGCCAGAGAGGAAGGAGACTTACTCGTCAGTGGCGAAGTACTTCCTGCGCTTCAGCACGCGACAAGGGAAGTCGTCACCCATGGCCTCCCTTTTCCTCCGGAGGGCCTCAAAGTCCACGCGGAAGCGGCCCAAGAGAAGGGCGCAAGGATCAACCTGCGGCGAGGGCGGAGCATCAGAGCGATCTGCGTCAGGGGCACCTGCCTGGCGCGCGCCGTCCGTCACCTCGCCAGAAGACGCGGCTGGGGCCTCCGAGGCCTCAGCCCCGGGCGCTGGGAGCGGCTGCTTGCCACCTTCAGCCACAGCGGCACGGGTTCCAGGAGCTGTCCCCTCGCGAGCATCACCCGGCGCTGCCACCTCATCAGGAGCCCCCTCGGCCTCCGGCGCCCCCTGCCTCCCTGCCCCGCCACTTGAGGAGGAGTCGCCTTGGCCGATTGGAAGGGCAGTCACCACCATTGGGTTTTCGCGAGGTCCCAGGAGGCCGGCGGGGCGCAGCCCCCACTCATCAAAGACGGGCATCTGCTTCATGAAGTCAGCCCTGCTCTGGCGGAGATACAACAAGTCCCCTCCCTACCGGACGTTGCTGGGATTGGGGTCCCCAGCCAAGGTCAAGAGCGTCGACTTCAGCACCGCGGGAGCCAGGTCCTCTTCCTGGAGCCTCATGCTATCCTTGCACCCACGGAAGGCCCACATCCGGCGAGAGTAGCATTGAAGGGGAGCAACACGGCATAATAGAAACTCCTTCACCACCTTAGGCACTGTCACGCCGAGCTTCCTCAGGAGCGCGAAGCGGCTCCAGACAAAGACGAGCCGGGGGCTCTTGAGCGTCTCCTGGCCCCAACCCAAATTGGGGACGGCAGGCGAGGTCGGCTCCGATAGCAGGGGGCTGGGCACCCCTGCGTCCACATACAACCACCGCTCGCGGAACCCAACCGCGGGCAGGGGGAGTTTGAAGTCAATCCCAGAGGCCTCAATCTCAGGCTCGGCAGCAAAGCTCGCGCACGCCCAGCATTGGGAGGGTCGACAAGGTGCAGCGAGAAGAAGTGGCGCAGCAATGCGACCGAAGGAGGGATGCCCACCATGGCTTCGCAAACGAAGGCGAAGACCAAAAGGAGGGTGATGGACTCAGGACTTAGATGCATCATGTGGATCTAATAATGGGAGAGCACGGCATTGAAGAAATCATAGAAGGGGGGAACCAGACCCGCCCACAAGGCATCGGTAAAACATGGGACCTCGGTTGCTATCCTGTCGGTGGAGAAGTGGGACGCGGGCCAGGCCGTTGTCCTCCCGCACTCATTGAAGACGGTGGCCAGATTATTGTGCTTGATTAATTATTATTTGATCAAATTAAATTCCATTCTCGTAATAAAGGCCCTGAAGCAGGCGCAGGGGACTGATCTGTGTGCATTCTGCGTTTGCGAGAACATTCGCATGATGGCGTCCAAAAGGAGCAGATCTCAAAGACAGGAATGGGTACGCTTGTTAGAACACTATTCACAATTTTTACACCATTATCGATATCTAGTCACACAACTAATACACATGCATATTGATCTCCTTCTTAACAGTTCAAAGAGGTGCGGGACAAGCTCCTAGAAACGGAGCGCATAGAAGCACTTCAAGAGGAAATAGCGGGATTTTTGCTCGACCAGGTCATAAATCCGAAAGGAGAATACTATTACTTGCTACCGCCCCCATGAACCACTTCCAATTGTCATCGTGCTCCGAAGGAACCAATTAGGCTAATGCCACTGGCTCCGAAGGCAACATGCATATGTAGGAGAAATTGTATATAGCTATACATGTGTGTATGTGAGAATTAATATGGTTTGTGAGACATTGATGATATATATATGATTGGTTCTACTAGAAATTCTATTTATATATATATGCATAACGTGTACAATGTGTAGTACCGTAAAATACCAGCAAATGAAAAAGAATTAAAATGGGAAACACAAAATTAAATGAAAAAGAAATCATAAAACCAAAAACCCCCCAAACATTTTAGTACCGGTTGGTGTTACCAACCGGTACTAAAGGGCTCCCGGCCCCCGGAGCTGGCTCGTGCCACGTGGTTGCCCTTTAGCACCGGTTCGTGCTGAAGCGGTACTAAAGGGGGGGGCTTTAGTGCCGAAACTTTAGTGTCGGTTCCTAAACCGGCACTAAAGGGCCTTACGAACCGGTGCTATTGCCCGGTTCTGCACTAGTGGGGGTCAATCTCCATCAACATCTTCACCAGCACCATCTCCTCCCAAACCCTAGTTCATATCTTGTATTATTCGATCTTGGTCCCAAAACCTCAGATTGGTACCTGTGGGTTGCTAGTAGTGTTGATTACTCCTTGTCGTTGATGCTAGTTGGTTTATCCGATGGAAGATTATATTTTCAGATCCTTAATGATAATTAATACTCCTCTGATCTTGATTATGAATATGCTTTGTGAGTATTTACGTTTGTTCCTGAGGACATGCGTAGGAGAAGTCTTGTTATAAGTAATCATGTGAATTTGGTATTTGTTTGATATTTTGATGAGATGTGTGTTGTCTCTCCTCTAGTGGTGTTATGTGAACATCGACTACATGACACTTCACCATTATTTGGGCATAGGGGAAGGCATTGGGAAGTAATAAGTAGATGATGGGTTCCTAGAGTGACAAAAGCTTAAACCCTAGTTTATGGGTTGCTTCGTAAGGGGCTGATTTGGATCCATATGTTTCATGATATGGTTTGGTTTACCTTAATTCTTCTTTTGTAGTTGCGGATGCTTGCAAGAGGGGTTAATCATAAGTGGGAGGGTTGTCCAAGGAAGGGCATCACCCAAGCACCGGCCCACCCACATATCAAATTATTAAAGTAACAAACGTGAATCATATGAGCATGATAAAAACTAACTTGACAACAATTCCCATGTGTCCTTGGGAGTGCTTTGATTTATATAAGAGTTCGTCCAGGCTTGTCCTTTGCTACAAAAAGGATTGGGACACCTTGTTGCACCTTGTTTACTTTTATTACTTGTTACCAGTTGAGGGAGCCCTGGACTAAGGGGTCCTTGGGCATGGCTGTGAAGACATGAAGACCGAAGACTGCACCGTGTCCGGATTGGACTCTACTTGGCGTGGAAGGCAAGCTTGGCGACCGAAGATTCCTTCTTATGTAACCGACTCCATGTAAACCCTAGATCCCCTCGGCGTCTATATAAATCATAAGGGATAGTCCGGAAGGGACAACACATATACTCATTACCATAATCATAGGCTAGACTTCTAGGGTTTAGCCATTCGATCTCGTGGTAGATCAACTCTTGTAACACTCATATTCATCAAGATCAATCAAGCAGGAAGTAGGGTATTACCTCCATAGAGAGGGCCCGAACCTGGGTAAACATCGTCTCCCCTGTCTCCTGCTACCATCGATCCTAGATGCACAGTTCGGGGCCCCCTACTCGAGATCCGCCGGTTTTGACACTGACATTGGTGCTTTCATTGAGAGTTCCACCGTGTCGTCGATGAATGGCTCGATGGCTCACCTTGTCGTTGGAGGGAACATCACCGCAGGGGTAGTTTTGGCCCCGGGCCAAACCCTCCGGCTGGGCGACTTTACTATGATCGCCCGTTCGGCCGCAGAGCCTATGATGACCTCTCGGGCCATCAAAAATCCCCTTCACATAAACTCCGAGCACTCCAAGCAGATGGATCTGGTCGATCTTTCGTCCTTAAACGAGCTCCTAGATCGCATTGCCGCTTTGGGAATCATCACAGATTACGATCAGATCGGGCCTAAAACCGATCAGGGAGAAACCGAAGCTCCACTTGGCACTCATCGGATCGCGGCACTCCTGGAGCAGGACGGCGAGTCTTCTTCTATATCGAAGATGGACTATGTTCGGGTCGCCGTTCATAAAGAGCCGGATACTCACCCGCGAAAAGACGCAACCAGCCCTCCGAACATAGCCTCGGATGGTGGCTCCAAACAATCAGAAGATGTTCCGGAACCCGGACTGTCCACTCCGGAAGGTCGTCGAACCCCGGACAACTGGTTAGGTCGGGGTCCTTCCAAGTGGCCCCTTTCAGCAGCGGATATCATGCCCTGTTGAGGCGGCATGCTTTTACATGCTTCCAAGCTATACCTCACTACGGATATATGAAGCTCAAAATGCCCGGACCAAATGGTATAATCATTCTCGCCAGTGACCCGGACACAGCACTCCGCGCTGAAAACAAAACCGCATCCCTGGCCTTGGAGGCACTATCCGAAGCCCTCGCAGCCGAGGAGTTAACCGTGCTACGCTCTACAGTGGATAGGGATGATGTGATCCTCGACAAACGACCCAAAGCCACCTCGTTTAAACCAGCAGAAGAAATAATCTAATTTCAGGTCCACCCAACGGACCCCAAGAAGACGGCATCCATCGGAGCTCAACTAAACCTAGCAGTTGACACCGCACTACGAGAATTCCTGCATGAAAACTGGGACATATTTGCCTGGCACCCTTCGGATATGCGAGGGATCCCACGCAAGCTGGCCGAACATAGCCTCAATATATTAAAGGGCTTTAAACTAGTTAAGCAAGCACTTCGGCGCTTTTCCGAACCCAAGCGACATGCCATGGGGGAGGAGCTGGCCAAACTCATCGAGGCTGGATTCATTAGAGAAATCAAACATCCGGACTGGCTGGCAAACCTGGTGATGGTACCAAAGAAGGACAAATCCTGGCGCATGTGCGTCGATTTCAAAGACCTCAGCAAAGCCTGCCCTAAGGATCCCTTCCCCCTCCCTCGCATTGATCAAATCATTGACACCACCGCAGGACACGACTCACTGTGTTTCCTCGATGCATACTCCGGATACCATCAAATCAAAATGAAGGAATACGATCAAGCTGCAACAGCATTTATCACCCCATATGGGCCATTCTGCTTCAATACCATGCCCTTCGGGCTCAAGAACACCGGCGCCACATATCAATGCATGATTCAAACATGCCTGGAGAAACAAATCGTCAAAACAGTAGAAGCTTACGTTGATGACATCGTCATCAAAACCAAGCACGTGGAAACACTAATAGACGACTTACGTCTTACATTCGACAACCTCAGGGCGTATGACATCAAGCTCAACCCAAAAAAGTGTGTCTTCGGCGTCCCCGCCGGAAAACTGCTGGGCTTCATCATTTCCAATGGAGGAATCGAAGCAAACCTAGCCAAAATCCGAGCTTTGTCACAATTGGCTAAGCCAACAGACCTTAAACAAGTCCAAAAACTTGCAGGTTGTGTGGCAACTCTAAGACGCTTTATCTCCAGATTAGGAGAAATGGCACTGCCACTCTATCGGCTTTTACTGCGAACCAACCACTTTGAGTGGACGGATGCGGCAACAGCCGGACTGGAAGAAATAAAAATCCTTCTTGCGGGTAACCCAATCCTGGTCGCACCAAACGCCGGCGAACCGATGTTATTATACATATCGGCAACACATCAGGTGGTGAGCGCCGTATTCGTTGTTGAACGAGAGCAGGACAGACATAAATTCCCGCTTCAGAAGCCAGTATACGACGTCCCTACGGTCCTTACACCATGCAAATCCCGGTACCCTCATTATCAAAAAATAGCATACGCGGTCTTCATGGCATCCCGGAAGCTCTGTCACTACTTCCAGGAGTGTTCGATCACGGTGGCCTCCGAAGTGCCACTCAACGACATCATAAATAACCGCGATGCTACGGGCCGGATTGCCAAATGGGCCATTGAGCTCCTGCCATTTGACATTACATACAAACCACGCCGAGCTATCAAATTCACAAGTACTGGCCAACTTCATCGCCGAATGGACAGAGGCCGAACTCCCTAAAGAGTAGACACATACTCCAATTGGATCATGCACTTCGACGGTTCCAAAATGCTGGCAGGGTTAGGAGCGGGTGTCGTCTTAACGTCCCCTACCGGAGACACCGTCCAGTACGTTCTCCAAATACTATACACAGACTCCAATAATGCAGCCGAATACGAGGCCTTATTGCATGGTCTCTGGATGGCTGTCTCCATGGGCATACATCGCCTAGCAGTTTTCCAGGCATACCCCGGCCTATTCGGCTGCGACGGTATTCGGAAACACTCCGCACCTTCGGGACCGGAGGTTGAAGCGAAAAGGTCTGCCATGACAAATGATATATAATTTGGCTAGATGAGGAAAGTACATAGTCACTTGGACTCGAACACCTCCTCTTCTATACCTTCCAATAGGCAATCTAACTTACAATCCTGTTGGGAGTATTTGGCGGCCACCTCTACTTGGTTATACACCAAACTTACGGGAATTTCTTCCCCATACGACCCTACTGGCCTGACCCTAGCCAGGTGATTAGGATCCAGCTTGGTATATCGCGTCCTCACCATGGCCCAGGCCTCTCGCGCACCCTCGCGGCATGCCGATATCTTCCACAGCCGGATACGCTGCCGCGCTCCCTTGAATAGCTCTACCAGCTGCTCCATGCTTCCTGGAGGGGAGTCGGAGGGCCATAAAGTCTTGGCTACACTCAGCATCGCCTGCCGAGCTTGCTCGTGCAACTGCGATAGCCCTTGCAGAAGATCACTCGACGATCCGGACACCTCCTCTTCGGGGTGGTTCATCAAAACACATGTAATTACAGCTATATCAGCTACCGCTACCTCCAAAGTTGTTATAAAACAACAATGGACACATACTGAATATGCCGCCTCGCAGATTCTTGTTCTCCTTCACGGAGTCAGCTAGCTGAGCTCGCACATCTTTCAGTTCTTCTCCCAGTTTGGTGTTCGAGTCCTGGAGTTACTTTTTCTCTTGGACAACCGTTGTCAATACACACTCGCCCGCTGCTAGTTGCCTTTTGGATCCGCGTTCTTTGCTTTGAGCGGCGTCCAATTGCTCTTGTACTTGGTCTAACAGCCGAACACAATGATTAACACCCGGATCCGCACTGTCGGTGTATCATTCTAAATTTTCGATAGAAGGAAACATTACCGGGAGATGCCTTGTATTTCTCCAGTTCAGCATTGGCAGCAAGCAGCCGGCGCTGACACTTTTTCAGCTCCTGAGCTAGCTGGGTGTTCTTCTCTGTAAGCACCTGGTAACACATTGATCCTTAAATCAGTTGGTTCAACTCCTTTAAGTCTTGGGGGCTACTGGTTATCATAGTCAGACAAAATAAATTTACCTGCACATCTTTCAAATGTTTCTTTGTGTCCCTGTTAATCCCATCTCGAGCATCTCGGATATACGCATCGGCCGAGTTGAAGGCGTTAAAGGACTCCTCTGAAAAGCCAGGGTCCTGTAAAATGGCCCGGCGGCGCCGATGATACATCGCACTTTCCACTTCCGAGTTGGTAACAGATACATCATCCGAGTCCTCGGCTGGAGGATAGTCCGGCTTCGCCTCCGTATCAGCCCTCATCTTCATGGTAGGATTTGAATCCTGGTTGCGGGAAGTACGGTTGCTCGAACCTCCGGATACAGTCCGTCGCATCTTTCTCCTGGCACATGGATAACAGGAAGGTCATGGTTGGGCGTGACTGTTTACGTGCAGGTTGGCAGATTCATACCTCTTTGATGAAGGCACGGCCGTATTTTCGTTTGCCTTCCTCTTGGAAGGCTCGCCCGGCATGGGGGACACACTCTTCGGAGGTACCCTAGGAGTAGTACGGCGCGCCTAACCCTTCCCCTTTGGAGCACAAGACGGTGCGGTGGGTAAGAAGGAAGGAGAAATCTCTTTTTGAATAAGGTGTGTTCAGATCCCTTACGTGTGAAGCTGGAAGAAGACCGGGGTAGTCAGCGATGATGGCCACCTCTGTGCCATCGTAGCTCGTCTGGTAAAATACCCCCTCCGCAAGCACCACAAATATCTCCGGATCCTCTTCGAACCCGGGATCAAGCTCCCGGTTGTGATCCTCTGGCTGTGGGGCGGGACTACAAAATCCCTCGATGACTTTTTGCCAGTGTTGTCATAGACAGACAAGGTTAAAAAGTTTATCAAAGGCAATCCAAAGATGGAAGGAGTAAAAACAGAGGGGTTGGGCCTTACCAAGCTGGGAGGGTTCTACATAGAATACCCATCTCTGAATTTGATGCGGAGAAATTCCTTTTCCTCCCCTTTGAACAATTTGGCTAATGTTTCAGCCAAAGCGGCAGGGGTATCCGGACCTTTCCGGCCGCAGCGAGAGGCATCGTCCTCCCCATTGAAGTTCCACATTGGGAGCCCTCTGTATTGGAGTGGCTCAACCCCTCGCGTTATGGAAATCGCCATAACCTCAATTATTGTGAGTCCGGACTGAGTGAGCTCTTTCATCCTCCTCATCAGTTGACGAACCTCCGCGCCATCTACCTCTTCGAGACTTACGGGACGCCAACTGTGGCGTTTCTTCGGTGGGATGCACGCAAATTTGGGAAGACCCTTCCGAACCGGGCCGGGAAGCGCAACGTCCTCTATATAAAACCATTCGGAGGGCCAGTCATCATGTGCCTTCCTTGGTGTACCGGATGGGTATCCGGTATCGGCGACGCGCCATACTTCGGCACCGCCCACTTCAAATATTGACCCTTCATGATTACGTGGAACGAGACAAAACAGCTTCCTCCACAACTCGAAATGAGCCTTGATGCCCAGGAAAAGTTCGCATAAAGCAACATAATCCGCAATGTGCAGAATAGAAGCCGGAGTGAAGTTGTGCAGCTGGAGGCCGTAGTACTCCAGGAGCCCTCGGAGGAACGGATGGATAGGAAATACAATGCCTCTTAACAGGTAGGGGACTAAACACACTCGCTCTCCCCCAGACGGATTGGGGAAGTCCTCTGCCTGAGTCCCTTCATTGAAGGAAGCTAGCCCCGCTCGAACACGGACAAGATCTGCGTGGGGAAGGTATCCCTATGTTTGCAACTTCGTCAAACGGCTATAAGACATGGAACACTTCTCCCACTCGCCTTTCTCTGGGCTGGGACGAGCGGAGGAGCTGGGGACGCTAGCCATGTGGGAATGGTTTTTCCTATGCGGTCTTTGGGATTTCTTCTGCGTGGCGCTGAATGGATCTAGGATCCAATCTCGTTAAATAGGCGCAATTCCTCGCATGGATGAGGTGTAATTCGCAAAAAACGCCCTGACTTTCCACATTTGCTCGACACATGGAGGATGAAGGTTATTCAACGCACAGAAGCCAAGGAGGCAACATTACGGTCAATGGCCGAATACATTACTTGGAGATCATTGAAGGGGGAACCCGCCTTGCAATGCCGAAGACAACATGTGTGCCGAGCACTTCGCTATTGAAGACTGATTCGGGGGCTACTGCGGGAGTCCTGGACTAATGGGTCCTCGTGCATCCGGCCTATTATCTATGGGCCAGACTGATGGGCTGTGAAGGCATGAAGACCGAAGACTGCACCGTGTCCGGATTGGACTCGACTTGGTGTGGAAGGAAAGCTTGGCGACCGAAGATTCCTACTTATGTAACCGACTCCATGTAAACCCTAGATCCCCTCGGTGTCTATATAAACCGTAGGGGATAGTCCGGAAGGGACAACACATATACTCATTACCATATTCATAGGCTAGACTTCTAGGGTTTAGCCATTACGATCTCGTGGTAGATCAACTCTTGTAACACTCATATTCATCAAGATCAATCAACCAGGAAGTAGGGTATTACCTCCATAGAGAGGGCCCGAACCTGGGTAAACATCGTGTCCCCTGTCTCCTGTTACCATCGATCCTAGACGCATAGTTTGGGACCCCCTACCCAAGATCCGTTGGTTTTGACACCGACACCCGTTATGATTTATCTTATCAAAAAACTATATGTTACCAATAATTTCACTGCTTGCAAAGAATACCTTGACGAAAACCACTTGTCATTTCCTTCTGCTCCTCGATGGGTTCGACACTCTTACTTACCGAAAGGACTATGATAGACCCCCTATACTTGTGGGTCATCATTGTGGAGAAGACAAAAATAAGGAGATAGTCTCACATCAACTAGGCGTATCAACAGGCTATGGAGATGCCCATCAATAGATATCAATGTGACTGATTAGGGATTTCCATGCAATGGATGCACTAGACCTATAAGTGTATGAAAGCTCAAAAAGAAACTAAGTGGGTGTGCATCATACTCGCTTGCTCACGAATACCTTGGGAAATTTGAGGAAGCCTGTCATTGGAATATACAAGCCAAGTTCTATAATGAAAAATTCCCACTAGTATATGAAAGTGACAACATAGGAGACTCTCTATCATGAAGATCATGGTGCTACTTTGAAGCACAAGTGTGGAAAAATGATAGTAACATTGTCCCTTCTCTCTTTTCTCTCATTTTTTGGTAGGATTCTTTGGCCTCTCTTTTTTGTGGGATTCTTTGGCCTCTTTTATTTTTTTGTAAAGTCTGGAGACTCATCCCAACTTGTGAGGGAATCATAGCTTCCTTCATCCTTTCCTCACATGGGACAATGCTCTAATAATGAAGATCATCACACTTTTATTTAGTTACAACTCGATACTAGAACAAAAATATGACTCTATATGAATGCCTCTGGCGGTGTACCGGGATGTGCAATGAATCAAGAGTGACATGTACAAAAAATATGAAAGGTGGCTTTGGCACAAATGCGATGCCAACTACATGATCATGCAAAGCAATATGACAATGATGAAGCGTGTCATAATAAACAGAATAGTGGAAGTTGCATGGCAATATATCTCGGAATGGCTATGAAAATGCCATAATAGGTAGGTATGGTGGTTGTTTTGAGGAAGGTGATGGTGGGTTTAATGCACCGACGAAAGTTGCGCGGTACTAGAAAGGCTAGCAATGGTGGAAGGGTGAGAGTGCATATAATCCATGGACTCAACATTAGTCATAAAGAACTCACATAATTATTGCAAAAATTTATTAGGTATCAAAACAAAGTAATAGATGCATGCTCCTAGGGGAAGGGTTGGTAGGAGTTAACCGTCGCGCGATCCCGACCTCCACACAAAGGATGACGAGTAATAAATAAATCATGCTCCGACTTCATCACATAACGGTTCACCATACGTGCATGGTATGGGAATAACAAACTTTAACACAAGTATTTATACCAATCCACAATTACTCACTAGCATGACTCTAATATTACATCTTCATATCTCAAAACAATCATAAGAAATCGAACTTCACATAGTATTCAATGCACTTTATATGAAAGTTTTTATTATATCCCTCTTGATGCCCATCATATTAGGACTAAATTCATAACCAAAGAAAATTACCATGATATTTAGAGAGACTCTCAAAATAATATAAGTGAAGCAAGAGAGTTCAACAATTTCTGTAAAATAAAGCCACCACCGTGCTCTAAAAAGATACAAGTGAAGCACTAGAGCAAAATTGCCTAGCTCAAAAGATATAAGTGAAGCACATAGAGTATTCTAATAAATCACGATTCATGTGTGTCCGTCTCAAAATGTGTGTACAGAAAGGATGATGTTGGAAAACTAAAAAGCAAAGACTCATATCATACAAGACGCTCCAAGCAAAACACATATCATGTGGTGAATAAAAATATAGCCTAAAGTAAATTTACCGATAGATGAAGATGAAAGAGGGGATGCCTTCCAGGGAATCCCCAAGCTTAGGCTCTTGGTTGTCCTTAAATATTACCTTGGGGTGCCTTGGGTATCCCCAAGATTAGGCTTTTTGCACTCCTTATTCCATAGTCCATCAAATCTTTACCCAAAACTTGAAAACTTCACAGCACAAAACTCAACAGAAAAGTCATGAGATCCGTTAGTATAATAAAATAAATCACCAGTTTTGGTACTGTTATGAACTCATTCTTTATTTATATTGGTGTAATATCTACTTTATTCCAACTTTTCCATGGTTCATACCCCTTGATACTGTTGGGTTTCGTAGTAATTTCAAAAAATTTCCTATGCACACGCAAGATCATGGTGATGTATAGCAACGAGAGGGGAGAGTGTGATCTACGTACCCTTGTAGATCAACAGCGGAAACATTGACGCAACGTAGAGGAAGTAGTCATACGTCTTCCCGATCCGACCGATCCAAGCACCGTTACTCCGGCACCTCCAAGTTCTTTAGCGCACGTACAACTCGATGACACTCCCCGGGCTCCGATCCAGCAAAGCTTCGGGGATGAGTTCCGTCAGCACAACGGCGTGGTGACGATGATGATGTTCTACCGACGCAGGGCTTCGCCTAAGCACTACAACGGTATGACCAAGGTGGAATATGGTGGCAGGGGGCACCGCACACGACTAAGGAACAATCTCAAGGATCAACTTGTGTGTCTAGAGGTGCCCCCTGGCCCCGTATATAAAGGATCCAAGGGGAGGGGGTGCGGCCGGCCCTAGGAGGCGCGCAGGAGGAGTCCTACTCCTACCGGGAGTAGGACTCCCCCCCCCCAATCCTTGTCCAACTAGGAGAGGTGGAGGGAGAATAGGAAAGGGGGGGCGCCGCCCCTCCCTCCTAGTCCAATTTGGATTAGGGGGAGAGGGGGCACGTGGCCTGCCCTGGCAGCCCCTTCCTCTTCTCCACATTAGGCCCATGAGGCCCATAAACCCCCCAGGGGGTTCCGGTAACCCCCCGGTGCTCCGGTTTTATCCGATAATCCTCCGGAACCCTTCCGGTGTCCGAATATAGTCATCCAATATATCAATATTTATGTATGGACCATTTCGAGACTCCTCGTCATGTCCGTGATCACATCCGGGACTCCGAACTAACTTCGGTACATCAAAATGCATAAACTCATAATAACTGTCATCATAACGTTAAGCGTGCGGACCCTACGGTTCGAGAACCATGTAGACATGACTGAGACATATCTCTGGTCAATAACCAATAGCGGGACCTGGATGCCCATATTGGCTCCTACATATTCTACGAAGATCTTTATCGGTCAGACCGCATAACAACATACGTTGTTCCCTTTGTCATCGGTATGTTACTTGCCCGAGATTCGATCGTCGGAATCCAATACCTAGTTCAATCTCGATACCGGCAAGTCTCTTTACTCGTTCTGTAATACATCATCCCGCAACTAACACATTAGTTGCAATGCTTGCAAGGCTTATGTGATGTGCATTACCGAGAGGGCCTAGAGATACCTCTCCGACAATCAGAGTGACAAATCCTATTCTCGAAATACGCCAACCCAACATCTACCATTGGAGACACCTGTAGAGCTCCTTTATAATCACCCAGTTACGTTGTGACGTTTGGTAGCACACAAAGTGTTCTTCCGGCAAACGGGAGTTGCATAATCTCATAGTCATAGGAACATGTATAAGTCATGAAGAAAGCAATAGCAACATACTAAACGATCGGGTGCTAAGCTAATGGATTGGGTCATGTCAATCAGATCATTCACCTAATGATGTGATCCCGTTAATCAAATAACAACTCTTTGTTCATGGTTACGAAACATAACCATCTTTGATTAACGAGCTAGTCAAGTAGAGGCATACTAGTGACACTAAGCTTGTCTATGTATTCACACATGTATTATGTTTCCGGTTAATTACAATTCTAGCATGAATAATAAACATTTATCATGATATAAGGAAATAAATAATAACTTTATTATTGCCTCTAGGGCATATTTCCTTCAGTCTCCCACTTGCACTAGAGTCAATAATCTAGATTACACAGTAATGATTCTAACACCCATGGAGCCTTGGTGCTGATCATGTTTTGCTCGTGGAAGAGGCTTAGTCAACGGGTCTGCAACATTCAGATCCGTATGTATCTTGCAAATCTCTATGTCTCCCACCTGGACTAGATCCTGGATGGAATTGAAACGTCTCTTGATGTGCTTGGTTCTCTTGTGAAATCTGGATTCCTTTGCCAAGGTAATTGCACCAGTATTGTCACAAAAGATTTTCATTGGACCCGATGCACTAGGTATGACACCTAGATCGGATATGAACTCCTTCATCCAGACTCCTTCATTTGCTGCTTCTGAAGCAGCTATGTACTCCGCTTCACATGTAGATCCCGCTACGACGCTTTGTTTAGAACTGCACCAACTGATAGCTCCACCGTTTAATGTAAACACGTATCCGGTTTGCGATTTAGAATCGTCCGGATCAATGTCAAAGCTTGCATCAACATAACCATTTACAATGAGCTCTTTGTCACCTCCATATGCGAGAAACATATCCTTAGTCCTTTTCAGGTATTTCAGGATGTTCTTGACCGCTGTCCAGTGATCCACTCCTGGATTACTTTGGTACCTCCCTGCTAAACTTATAGCAAGGCACACATCAGGTCTGGTACACAGCTTTGCATACATGATAGATCCTATGGCTGAAGCATAGGGAACATCTTTCATTTTCTTTCTATCTTCTGCAGTGGTCGGGCATTGAGTCTGACTCAACTTCACACCTTGTGACACAGGCAAGAACCCTTTCTTTGCTTGATCCATTTTGAACTTTTTCAAAATCTTGTCAAGGTATGTGCTTTGTGAAAGTCCAATTAAGCGTCTTGATCTATCTCTATAGATCTTTATACCTAATATGTAAGCAGCTTCACCGAGGTCCTTCATCGAAAAACTCTTATTCAAGTATCCCTTTATGCTATCCAGAAATTCTATATCATTTCCAATCAGTAATATGTCATCCACATACAATATCAGAAATGCTACAGAGCTCCCACTCACTTTCTTGTAAATACAGGCTTCTCTGAAAGTCTGTATAAAACCAAATGCTTTGATCACACTATCAAAACATTTATTCCAACTCCGAGAGGCTTGCACCAGTCCATAAATGGATCGCTGGAGCTTGCACACTTTGTTAGCTCCCTTTGGATCGACAAAACCTTCTGGTTGCATTATATACAACTCTTCTTCCAGAAATCCATTCAGGAATGCAGTTTTGACATCCATTTGCCAAATTTCATAATCATAAAATGCGGCAATTGCTAACATGATTCGGACAGACTTAAGCATCGCTACGGGTGAGAAGGTCTCATCGTAGTCAACCCCTTGAACTTGTCGAAAACCTTTTGCGACAAGTCGAGCTTTGTAGACAGTAATATTACCGTCAGCGTCAGTCTTCTTCTTGAAGATCCATTTATTCTCAATTGCTTGCCGATCATCGGGCAAGTCAACCAAAGTCCATACTTTGTTCTCATACATGGATCTCATCTCAAATTTCATGGCTTCAAGCCATTTTGCGGAATCTGGGCTCACCATCGGTTCTTCATAGTTCGTAGGTTCATCATGATCTAGTAGCATGACTTCTAGAACAGGATTACCGTACCACTCTGGCGCGGATCTTATTCTGGTTGATCTACGAGGTTCAGTAGTATCTTGATCTGAAGTTTCATGATCATCATCATTAGCTTCCTCACTTATTGGTGTATGTGTCGCAGAAACATTTTTCTATGATATACTACTTTCCAATAAAGGAGCAGGTACAGTTACCTCGTCAAGTTCTACTTTCCTCCCACTCACTTCTTTCGAGAGAAACTCCTTCTCCAGAAAGTTTCCGAATTTAGCAACAAAAGTCTTGCCTTCGGATCTGTGATAGAAGGTGTATCCAATAGTTTCCTTTGGATATCCTATGAAGACACATTTCTCCGATTTGGGTTCGAGCTTATCAGGTTGAAGCTTTTTCACATAAGCATCGCAGCCCCAAACTTTCAGAAACGACAACTTTGGTTTCTTGCCAAACGACAGTTCATAAGGCGTCGTCTCAACGGTTTCTGATGGTGCCCTATTTAACGTGAATGCGGCCGTCTCTAGAGCGTATCCCCAAAACGATAGCGGTAAATCAGTAAGAGACATCATAGATCGCACCATATCTAGTAAAGTACGATTACGACGTTCGGAAACACCATTACACTGTGGTGTTCTGGGTGGCGTGAGTTGTGAAACTATTCCACA
The DNA here is from genome assembly GCF_018294505.1 of Triticum aestivum. Classification (NCBI taxonomy): domain Eukaryota; kingdom Viridiplantae; phylum Streptophyta; class Magnoliopsida; order Poales; family Poaceae; genus Triticum; species Triticum aestivum. Next base: position 578,949,908 of record NC_057806.1, on the reverse strand, counting down.
ATTTTTCAAATGTACACCAAACTCGTAACTCAAATATTCCCCTCCACGATCAGATCGTAGAAACTTTATTTTCTTGTTACGATGATTTTCAACTTCACTCTGAAATTCTTTGAACTTTTCAAACGTTTCAGACTTATGTTTCATTAAGTAGATATACCCATATCTGCTTAAGTCATCTCTGAAGGTGAGAAAATAACGATATCCGCCACGAGCCTCAATATTCATCGGACCACATACATCTGCATGTATGATTTCCAACAAATATGTTGCTCTCTCCATAGTACCGGAGAACGGTGTTTTAGTCATCTTGCCCATGAGGCACGGTTCGCAAGTACCAAGTGATTCATAATCAAGAGGTTCCAAAAGTCCATCAGTATGGACTTTCTTCATGCGTTTTACACCGATATGACCTAAACGGCAGTGCCACAAATAAGTTGCACCATCATTATCAACTCTGCATCTTTTGGTTTCAATATTATGAATATGTGTATCACTACTATCGAGATTCAATAAAAATAGACCACTCTTCAAGGGTGCATGACCATAAAAGATATTACTCATATAAATAGAACAACCATTATTCTCTGATTTAAATGAATAACCGCCTCGCATTAAACAAGATCCAGATATAATGTTCATGCTCACCCCTGGCACCAAATAACAATTATTTAGGTCTAATATTAATCCCGAAGGTAGATGTAGAGGTAGCGTGCCGACCGCGATCACATCGACTTTGGAACCGTTTCCCACGCGCATCGTCACCTCATCCTTAGCCAATCTTCGCTTAATCCGTAGTCCCTGTTTCGAGTTGCAAATGTTAGCAACAGAACCAGTATCAAATACCCAGGTGCTACTGCGAGCATTAGTAAGGTACACATCAATAACATGTATATCACATATACCTTTGTTCACCTTGCCATCCTTCTTATCCGCCAAATACTTGGGGCAGTTCTGCTTCCAGTGACCAGTCTGCTTGCAGTAGAAGCACTCAGTTTCAGGCTTAGGTCCAGACTTGGGTTTCTTCTCTTGAGCAGCAACTTGCTTGCCGTTCTTCTTGAAGTTCCCCTTCTTTTTCCCTTTGCCCTTTTTCTTGAAACTGGTGGTCTTATTGACCATCAACACTTGATGCTCCTTCTTGATTTCTACCTCCGCAGCTTTCAGCATTGCGAAGAGCTCGGGAATAGTCTTATTCATCCCTTGCACATTATAGTTCATCACGAAGCTCTTGTAGCTTGGTGGCAGTGATTGGAGAATTCTGTCAATGACGCAATCATCTGGAAGATTAACTCCCAATTGAATCAAGTGATTATTATACCCAGACATTTTGAGTATGTGCTCACTGACAGAACTGTTCTCTTCCATCTTGCAGCTATAGAACTTATTGGAGACTTCATATCTCTCAATTCGGGCATTTGCTTGAAATATTAACTTCAACTCCTGGAACATCTCATATGCTCCATGATGTTCAAAACGTCGTTGAAGTTCCGATTCTAAGCCGTAAAGCATGGCACACTGAACTATCGAGTAGTCATCAGCTTTGCTCTGTCAGACGTTCATAACATCTGGTGTTGCTCCAGCAGCAGGCCTGGCACCCAGCGGTGCTTCCAGGACGTAATTCTTCTGTGCAGCAATGAGGATAATCCTCAAGTTATGGACCCAGTCCGTGTAATTGCTACCATCATCTTTCAACTTTGCTTTCTCAAGGAACGCATTAAAATTCAACGGAACAACAGCACGAGCCATCTATCTACAATCAAACATAAACAAGCAAGATACTATCAGGTACTAAGTTCATGATAAGTTTAAGTTCAATTAATAAAATTACTTTAAGAACTCCCACTTAGATAGACATCCCTCTAATCCTCTAAGTGATCACGTGATCCAAATCAACTAAACCATGTCCGATCATCACGTGAGATGGAGTAGTTTCATTGGTGAACATTGCTATGTTGATCATATCTACTATATGATTCACGCTCGACCTTTCGGTCTCCGTGTTCCGAGGCCATATCTGTATATGCTTGGCTCGTCAAGTATAACCTGAGTATTCTGCGTGTGCAACTGTTTTCCACCCGTTGTATTTGAACGTAGAGCCTATCACACCCGATCATCACGTGGTCTCTCAGCACGAAGAACTTTCGCAACGGTGCATACTCAGGGAGAACACTTCTTGATAATTTAGTGAGAGATCATCTTATAATGCTACCATCAATCAAAGCAAGATAAGATGCATAAAAGATAAACATCACATGCAATCAATATAAGTGATATGATATGGCCATCATCATCTTGTGCTTGTGATCTCCATCTCCGAAGCACCGTCGTGATCACCATCGTCACCGGCGCGACACCTTGATCTCCATCGTAGCATCGTTGTCGTCTCACCAATCTTATGCCTCCATGACTATCGCTACCGTTTAGTGATAAAGTAAAGCATTACAGCGTGATTGCATTGCATACAATAAAGCGACAACCATATGGCTCCTGCCAGTTGCCGATAACTCGGTTACTAAACATGATCATCTCATACAATAAAATTCAGCATCATGTCTTGACCATATCACATCACAACATGCCCTGCAAAAACAAGTTAGACGTCCTCTACTTTGTTGTTGCAAGTTTTACGTGGCTGCTACGGGCTTAAGCAAGAACCAATCTCACCTACGCATTAAAACCACAACGATAGTTTGTCAATTTGACTCCGTTCTAAGCTTCGCAAGGACTGGGCGTAGCCACACTCAGTTCAATTAAAGTTGGAGAGACAATCGCCCGCAAGCCACCTATGTGCAAAGCACGTCGGGGAAACCGGTCTCGCGTAAGCGTACGCGTAATGTCAGTCTGGGTCGTCTCGTCCAACAATACCGCTGAACCAAAGTATGACATGCTGGTAGGCAGTATGATTGTATCGCCCACAACTCACTTGTGTTCTACTCGTGCATATAACATCAACATATAAAACCTAGGCTCGGATGCCACTGTTGGGTTTCGTAGTAATTTCAAAAAATTTCCTACGCACACGCAAGACCATGGTGATGTATAGCAACGAGAGGGGAGAGTGTGATCTATGTACCCTTGTAGATCAACAGCGGAAATGTTGACGCAACGTAGAGTAAGTAGTCATACGTCTTCCCGATCCGACCGATCCAAGCACCGTTACTCCGGAACCTCCGAGTTCTTTAGCACACGTACAGCTCAATGACACTTCCCGGGCTCCGATCCAGCAAAGCTTCGGGGATGAGTTCCGTCAGCACAACGGCGTGGTGACGATGATGATGTTCTACCGACGCAGGGCTTCGCCTAAGCACTACAACGGTATGACCGAGGTGGAATATGGTGGCAGGGGGCACCGCACACGGCTAAGGAACGATCTCAAGGATCAACTTGTGTGTCTAGAGGTGCCCCCTGCCCCCGTATATAAAGGATCCAAGGGGAGGGGGTGCGGCCAGCCCTAGGATGCGCGCAGGAGGAGTCCTACTCCTACCGGGAGTAGGACCCCCCCCCCCCCCAATCCTTGTCCAACTAGGAGAGGTGGAGGGAGAATAGGAAAGGGGGGGGCGCCCCTCCCTCCTAGTCCAATTCGGATTAGGGGGAGAGGGGGCGCGCGGCCTGCCCTGTCAGCCCCTTCCTCTTCTCCACATTAGGCCCATGAGGCCGATAAACCCCCCGGGGGGTTCCGGTAACCCCCCGGTGCTCCGGTTTTATCCGATAATCCAACGGAACCCTTCCGGTGTCCGAATATAGTCATCCAATATATCAATATTTATGTATGGACCATTTCGAGACTCCTCGTCATGTCCGTGATCACATCCGGGACTCCGAACTAACTTCGGTACATCAAAATGCATAAACTCATAATAACTGTCATCGTAACGTTAAGCGTGCGGACCCTACGGTTCGAGAATCATGTAGACATGACTGAGACATATCTCCGGTCAATAACCAACAGCGGGACCTGGATGCCCATATTGGCTCCTACATATTCTATGAAGATCTTTATCGGTCAGACCGCATAACAACATACGTTGTTCCCTTTGTCATCGGTATGTTACTTGCCCGAGATTCGATCGTCGGTATCCAATACCTAGTTCAATCTCGATACCGGCAAGTCTCTTTACTCGTTCTGTAATACATCATCCCGCAACTAACTCATTAGTTGCAATGCTTGCAAGGCTTATGTGATGTGCATTACCGAGAGGGCCCAGAGATACCTCTCCGACAATCGGAGTGACAAATCCTATTCTCGAAATACGCCAACCCAACATCTACCATTGGAGACACCTGTAGAGCTCCTTTATAATCACCCAGTTACGTTGTGACGTTTGGTAGCACACAAAGTGTTCCTCCGGCAAACGGGAGTTGCATAATCTCATAGTCATAGGAACATGTATAAGTCATGAAGAAAGCAATAGCAACATACTAAACGATCGGGTGCTAAGCTAATGGAATGGGTCATGTCAATCAGATCATTCACCTAATGATTTGATCCCGTTAATCAAATAACAACTCTTTGTTCATGGTTACGAAACATAACCATCTTTGATTAACGAGCTAGTCAAGTAGAGGCATACTAGTGACACTAAGTTTGTCTATGTATTCACACATGTATTATGTTTCCGGTTAATACAATTCTAGCATGAATAATAAACATTTATCATGATATAAGGAAATAAATAATAACTTTATTATTGCCTCTAGGGCATATTTCTTTCAGATACTACCATAGATTCATCAAAATAAGCAAAGAACACATAGAAAATAGAATCTGTCAAAACAGAACAGTTTGTAGGAATCTGTAAATCTCGAATACTTATGTAACTCCAATTTTCTTGAAAAGTTAGTAAAACAAAGGCAATTTGTATCTTAATCTTCTTCAAAAAGAATCAGCATTTTATCGCACTTCTGTTAAAAATTAAAATTATTTTTTTGGGTGGAAAAGTTTCTGTTTTTCAGCAAGATCAAATCAACTATCACCGTAAGCCATCCCAAAGGTCTTACTTGGCACAAACACTAATTAAAACACAAAACCACATCTAACGAGAGGCGAGATGAAAAATTATTGCAAAATAGGACCTAAAAACCAAGAACACGAATAAAATTGGGTTGCCTCCCAACAAGAACACAAAACCACATCTAACCAACAAACTCCTACCTTAGCATCAAAAGTATGGTTCCCCAAGAAATTTCCCCCGGTAATGGAATATAAAACATATCTATTCCAAGGAGTAATGCCCACATAAAAATTGCGAAGAATAACGGTAGTAGATTTCTTTCGAGTAGATCTATTGTGAGCATTGCAAATTCTATACCAACCATCCTTTAAATTTTCTCCCTCCCTTTGCTTAAAATTAAGGACCTCATTCTCGAGAGTGCTAACAATTAATGATGGCAGGACCAGCCGTGAAAGCAAGAGAAGCGATCTAACACACGATCTAAAAAAGCAAACGAAAAGACGAACGGAAGAAGGGCGAATAAAAAGGCAAATCTTTTTGTGTTTTCTAAAAATCATTTTAGAAGTGGGGGAGAGGAAAATGTGAGGAAAATGGCAAATAATGTAATGCAAGAGATGATAGTTTATGATGGGTACTCGGTAGGCTTGATGTAGACCTCCCCGGCAATGGCGCTAGAAATTCTTCCTGGTACTTCTTGAGCTTGCGTTGGTTTTTTTCCTTGAAGAGGAAAGGGTGATGCAGCAAAGTAGAGATAAGTATTTCCCTTAGTTAGAGAACCAAGGTATCAATCCAGTAGGAGGTACAAGCAAGTCCCCAATCTATGCATCTGCACAAACAATCAAACACTTGCACCCAACGCGATAAAGTGGTTGTCAATCCCTTCACGGTCAATTGCAAAGGTGAGATCTGATAGAGATAGATAAAAGTAAACAAAAGATAAATTTTTTGGGGGGTTTTTTGGTTTATAGATCTGAAAAATAAAAGATCGCAAAATAGTAGATCGGAAACAAATATTATGGAAAATAGACCCCGGGGCCATAGGTTTCACTAGAGGCTTCTCTCATGAAGGCAAATAATACGGTGGGTGAACAAATTACTGTCGAGCAATTGATTGAAAAGCGCAAAGTTATGACGATATCCAATGCAATGATTATGCATATAGGCATCACGTCCGTGTCAAGTAGACCGAAACAATTTTGCATCTACTACAAGGTAGGGGGTGCCCCCTAGGATGCGCCCTCCACCCTTGCCGCCTCCTCGTGACTCTTCTGACTTGGACTCCAAGTCCCTTGGGTGTCTTCTAGTCCAAGAAAAATCATCGCAAAGTTTTATTCTGTTTAGACTCCGTTTGATATCCCTTTTCTCCTAAACTCAAAAGCAAGGAAAAAACAAATACTGGCATTGGGCTCTAGGTTAATAAGTTAGTCCCAAAAATAATATAAAATAACTTAATAATGCATATAAAACATCCAAAACAGATAATATAATAGCATGGAACAATCAAAAATTATAGATACGTTGGAGACGTATTAGTGTATTACGGAATGAGTAAAGAGACTTGCCGGTAACAAGATTGAACTAGGTATGAAGATACAGATGACCGAATCTCGGGCATGTAACATACCAACGGACAAAGGGAATTACGTATGTTGTCATAAAGGTTCGACCGATAAAGATCTTCGTGGAATATGTAGGAACCAATATGGGCATCCAGGTCCCTCTATTGGTTATTTACAGGAGAAGCGTCTCGGTCATGCCTGCATCATTCTCAAACCTGTAGGGTCCGCACACTTAACGTTCATTGACGATATAGTATTATATGAGTTATGTATGTTGGTGACCGAATGTTGTTCGGAGTCGCGGATCAGATCACGGACATGACGAGGATCTCTGAAATGGTCCAGAGGTAAATATTGATATACAGGATGATATGGTTAGGCCAAGGGGTAAGGCCCACGCGGCTTTAGGTTGGTGCAAAAGGATGTTTTGCAGAGGTCGGGGTCCAAATGCCGGAGACCCTGACGCCTGGCCCTGGGCCAGACACTGAGGCCCATGGCATCTAGGCCAGACGTCAAGGACTGTGGCGTCTGGTCCTGGAAGTTCGAGAAGGACTCTTCCTTGTAGGCAAAACCGACATTGAGGAGGTTCTTTCTCCAAGTTTCGACCCCATGGCTCAACATATAAATAGAGGGGCAGGGCTAGCACCCGGAACACATCAAGATACACCAAGCCGTGTGCCGGGAACCCCGTCCCTCTATTTTATCCTACGTCGTAGTTTCTGTTGTGCTTAGCGAAGCCATGTGGATGTTGTTCTTCACCAACACCGTCACTACGCCGTCGTGCTGCCGGAACTCATCTACTACTTCACCCCTCTTGCTGGATCAAGAGGGCGAGGACGTCATCAAGCTGAACGTGTGTTGAACGCGAAGGTTCCGTATGTTCAGTAGTTGATCGAGACGGATTGTGAAGGTGTACGACTACATCAACCGCGTTGATAAATGCTTCCTCTTAGAGATCCTCAAGGGTATGAAGATGCTCTCCCCTCTCTTAGCTATACATCTCCATAGATAGATCTTGCTTGTGTGTAGAAAATTTTTGTTTTCCATGCAACGTTCCCCAATAGTGGCATCATGAGCCAGGTATATGCGTAGATGATATGCACGAGTAGAACAGAAAGGAGTTGTGGGCGGTGATGTTCATACTGATTACCACCAACGTCTTATTTTGATTCGGCGGTATTGTGGGATGAAGCGGCCCGAATCAACCTTACATGTCCACATACATGATACCGGTTGCACGGACTGACATGTAACTTGTTTTGCATAAAGGTGGCTGGCGGGTGTCTGTTTATCCTACTTTAGTTTAATCGAATTTGACTATAGACGGTTCTTGAAGAAGGTTAAAACAGCAAACTTGATAATCATCATTGTGGTTTTGCGTAGTTCAGAACGGTTCTTGCTAGTTACCCGTAGCAGCCACGTAAAACTTCCAACAACAAAGTGGAGGACGTCTAACTTGTTTTTGCATGGTATGTTGTGATGTGATATGGTCAAGACGTGATGTGATATAGATTGTTGTATGAGATGATCATGTTTTGTAATATCGACAACCGGTAGGAGAGCCTGGGTTTTCTCTTAATTATTCTATGAAATGCAAGTGCCATGTAATTGCTTTACTTTATCGCTATGAGTTAGCAATAGTTGTAGAAGCAATAGTTGGCGAGATGACCCCGATGCAACGATGGAGATCAAGGTGTCGAGCCGGTGATGATGGAGATCATGATGATGCTTTGGAGATGGAGATCAAAAGCACAAGATGATGATGGCCATATCATGTCACATATTTTGATTACATGTGATGTTTATCCTTTATGCATCTTATTTTGCTTAGAACGACGGTAGCATTATAATATGATCCCTTCACTTAATTTCAAGATAAAAGTGTTCTCCTTGAGTATGCACCATTGCCAAAAAGCACCACGTGATGATCGGGTATGTTAGACTCTACGTTCACATACAACGGGTGTAAGACAGTGATACACCTCCAATGTATCTATAATTTTTGATTGTTCCATGCTGTTATATTATCAATCTTGGATGTTTTATAATCATTTTATAGTCATTCTATATCATTTTTTGGTACTAACCTATTGACATAGTGCCAAGTGGCAGTTGTTGTTTTTTCCATGTTTTTTACATCATGGAAAATCAATATCAAACGGAGTCCAAATGCCATGAAACTTTACAAAGAATTTTTATGGGCCAGAAGGAACACAATGGGCCCTGGCTGCGCCTGGGGGTGCCCCGAGAAGACGTCCAAGACTAGATTAGGTGCCGGACGCGGCGTTTTGTCTGCTTTTCATTGCCTTTCCCTTTGGCTCTAGCTTTTCCCCCGCTGGATTTAAGTTGGATTCGAATTTGAGATTTGCGTGTGTTCAGGGAAGGGCTGCTTATTCTCGCTTGAGCCGTTTCTCGCGTTCTGGTTACCGCTTCGCCACAGCTGCCTCCCCTCGCGAGTCCGGTCAGGCCTGGCTCGTGCGCAACCCAAATTGCTGCCGTTGCTCCCTCTCGGGAGGACCTTCGGGTGCCTGCGGAGGTTGCCCTGTTTGGAAAAGGCCCAGAGCCTATGAAGCAAGGCGAGTGCCTGTGAAGCTCTCGCGCTCAAGAAAAGGCCCAGAGCCTGTGAAGCAAGGCGAGTGCCTGTGAAGCTATCGCGTTCTGGAAAAGGCCTAGAGCCTATGAAGCAAGGCGAGTGCCTCTGAAGCTCTCGCGCTCAGGAAAAGTCCTAGAGCCTGTGAAGCAAGGCGAGTGCCTGTGAAACTCTCACGCTCAGGAAAAGGCCCAGAGCCTTTGAAGCAAGGCGAGTGCTTGT
>NC_057806.1:578897847-578940308 GCF_018294505.1 Triticum aestivum | reverse complement strand
CAGAGCCTGTGAAGCAAGTCGAGTGCCTGTGAAGCTCTCGCGCTCAGGAAAAGGCCCAGAGCCTATGAAGCAAGGCGAGTGCCTGTGAAGCTATCGCATTCTGGAAAAGGCCCGGAGCCTGTGAAGCAAGGCGAGTGCCTGTGAAGCTCTCGCGTTCAAGAAAAGGCCCAGAGCCTGTGAAGAAGGCCAACGCTTGTGAAGCCCCCCGCCAGCGACACTCTCGTACCCAACGGATTCAACTAAAGAACACCAAGGGCGTCACGCCCTCCCACAGGCTGCTTCGGGGCTTGCGCGAAACAAAGGTAAACCTGCCAACCGCCCAGCGCGGGCACTCGTGCTATATGACAACTACTGATACGACGAACACATGTTCTACATGAGGGGCTTCCCCTCCCAAAATGCTCTCACAGCCATCAGGTCAAAAACCTGATTTCTATTCATGCAGGGTAAACAAAAAAAGACAGGAGCGATACACACTCAGTCGGACCAATCCCCCAATGCGTCCCCTGAAGCACCTCCCGAGCCTTTGCTGGGGTCGCCGAATTCGCCATCGTCGTCTGCGTCGCCGCCAGCAGCGTCAGGGCCGCTCGCCGCGCCGCCCTCGTCAGCACCCACGATCATGTCGTCATCGTCCGAAGCGAAGGCCCTGACAATGGCGTCCACGTTGTCTTCCACCTAGTGCGCCAGGTCCCCTCGGACGACCTGGGGAACTGGGGCGATGACAGCGTCAAAATCGAAGCGGGAATCCATGTTCAGGAGATGGCTGAAGACACGGGAGAAGGCGCGACCGAGTAGCGCACGGCTCCTCTCTTCCACCAACCTATCAGCCCTTGCCGAACGGGCCTCCAGCTGCGTCACCACGGTAGTGAAGAACTGAAGGTTGCCAGCATAGTTGGCTGTGTGCGGCTCGCCAACAGCCGCCTCACAGATGTTGCCCAAGGCCGCGCTAGCTCTCTCCCGGAGCGTGGCGAGCATGGGACCGTGCATGTGCTCCAGGACCTGCCGCTGACATATCTCGTCCGTGTTCCAGCGCGCGATGCCCTCAGCCTCCTCCACCCGCTGACGAAGACGGAGCATCTCGGCCTGGGAGGTGGCGAACTCCCCTTGCGCTACCTCAAGGGCGGCTAGGGAGGCGTCGGCCAGCCGCGTCGCCTCCTCCCGCTTGACCCTCAAGGTTGCGGTCCTCCCTTCAGCTTCGACCCGGATCAACTCCAGTCTCTTCTCGAACTCGCGCTCGAGGTCTTGGCGCGCCATCAGGACACAAGCCTCCCGTGCGGCGACATCATCCTCCGCCTGTGTCACCAAGCGCTCCCTCGTCTCCAGCCGCTCGTACTCGCGAGTGCGTTCAGCGGCTTCTAGCATCAACGCTTCTTCGCGCCTCTGGAGCTCAGCTGGGTCACCAGAGGCCACCCGCATCGACGCAAGTGCTAGCTCGCGCAGCTCCACTTGCTCCTCCAGTGAGTGGCACCGGGCCAGGAGCTCGCGAGCCCGCTCCTCCGTCGCCTCTCGCCACCGGTCAGCTCTCCGGGCCTCCTCGGTGGCCTGGGATCGGGCCACTCGAGAGGCCTCCAGCGATGCCTTCGCCTCTTCATCGTCAAGGTCACGCTGACAACGCGCGAGGGCGATGGCGGCCTCCAGCTCGCGCCTCCCTGCAGCCAGGCGCAGGCCCTCGGCCTCCAGGCGCGCGTCTTCATCAGCAAGCTCCTCCCCAAGCAAGTTCACCGCGTCGGCCGCTCTTCGAAGGAACCCTTGGCGGCGAGTGCGGCGCTCCCGGGCACGCTCAAGCACGTCTTCTACACCATCATCCGCCCCAAGCAAGCGTCGGGGGCCGTGAATCATCGTTCCTCCTCCGGGCAGGGGGCTGGGGGCTGGCGCCCTCGCGACTGTAACATCCCAAATTTTCAATTTGGAATGTTATACATTAGATCATCATGCATATCATATTTTCTTGCATTTTGGTTGATCCTAGAAATTTCACGCAACTCAAGGACCCTCGGAGAGAGTTGGAGATTTCGCTATTTTCATATTTGAGTTTTCTCAAATTTTGAAAAGAGGATCATTTGGTTTATTTATTTTATCTTCAATTATTTTTCCGATGTCAAAATATGAGAGAGGGAATAATATGACTTTCCCAATTTAGGAAAAATGAAGATTTAATAAATAGATCAAATTTTTGTTTCCGGTGTTTATTTGCATTTTATTTGGATAGGGAAAATGCGTGTTTTCAAAAATTGCATTTTAGGTCCGGAGAAAAGTTCATTTTGTTTGACTCATTTTTAGGAGTCGGGGAAAATTTACTTTAGAAATTTTGGAGTTCGTCTAGAGAGTTTTTCTTTGTTTTTCTGCGCGCATAACCGTTTAAAAAAAAGGAGTTCCCGCGCGCCAGGCCAGCCGGGCCAAGGCCCAAGCCAGCCGCCGCCGCCTCCCCAGCGCCCGCGCGCGCCAGCCACCGCCTCCTCTCGCTCTAGGCCGAGTCCTAGAAGGACTCTAGGCCGGCGCCCCCTTTTGCCCCTTGCCCAAGCATCTACACCCCCCTCCTCTCCTATATAAATAGCTAGCCCCTCCCTCTCATCCCCAAGCCGCCCTTAGCTGCCGCCGCCCTAAGCCGCCACCGCCCTTAGCCGCCGCCGCTGCCCTAAGCCGCCGCCGCCCTAGCCCGCCGTCGCCGGAGCCTCTCGCCGGAGGTAGCCCTAGCCCCGCGCCTCTTTTTCTTTCCTCGGTTCAGTCTTCTTTTCTTTTCCGTTCCGTTTTTCTTTCCGGTTTTGTTTCGGTTCTCTTCCGAAACCCTAGATCGGTTTTCCATTTCTTTTCGGTCTTTTTCTCCGAAAACCCTAGATCGGTTTTCGTTCTTCTTTCGGACCGTTCGTCTCAACGAACGTGATCACCGATTTCTTCCGGTTAACGAACATCCATTTGTTTAGTCGTTCTTCGTTTTCTTTCTCATCGGATTTATTCCGCGTTCCCTCCGATCGCGATCTCAGATCCGATCTTCGTTCTAGTTTCCCCCCTCGCTCGTTTATCGGAATCAGGTGATTCAAGCGCCTGGAGTTTCGTCTCGAAACCGCCGTTCCGTCTAATCAACTTAAACAAGTTTTTGCTACGGTAAAATTTGACCTAGATTCAACTTGCTAGAACCAAGTTGTTTTCTTCCGCCGTTTGTTTTTCCGTTGCTTTGTTCGGTTCGTTCTTTCTTTGCAACCGGAGTTCTTCAATTGAACTATCTGGTTCGTTCTCTTGTTCGAGTTTTACCTGTGCATTAGATGAGTACTTATTGTGTACTTGTTGTTTGTCTGCGATAGATTACCTGGATTGTGCCGCCTGTTACTTCGAATCTCTAGGTCTCGCGGATCATCGGCAAGGCAAGTAACACTTTGATCATACCTTTTCTACAACCCAGTTTTATTACATTAGATCAATCCTCACACATTGCATGATTAGGATCTAATTTAAACTGTGGGATGGGAAGTAGATGAGGTAGTACCTATTACTTGTATCATTATGAAACCTTTGGGAGTTACTTCTACGTTTGCTTATTATGCCATGCTATGCTAGTAGACGTGGATTGGGTGAGTGAAATCCATGATAGATGTGAGTATTGTTAATTAATGGTTTATCTAAGGTGGCTACTTAAACACACATCTGGGTGGATTGAGGCACCTGATGTCTATCAGGACTTGCCTGTTTTATTTTGGACCGCCACCCAGGCTCAAAGGGATCATAAGATCATTCATGCTAGTAACTTCCGTGTGCAGCCACAAGCCATTATGGGCTCTGGCATAGTTGACTAAGTCATGCGAACTCTTACAGTGGTAGACTAGCAGATGTAGGGGTTAGGTGGTACGGTCTACCCGATCGTAAGGTGCTAGTGCTTCTGAAAGACTATGTCTCAGTCATCCGTTTCTCAAACACCATGTAGTGCGAGAAATCCAACGGGGGCGATCGAGTCTTGTGGGGAAAAGTGCGCAAACCTCTGCAGAGTGTACAAACTAATCATGATTAGCCGTGTCCCCGGTTATGGACAACTTGAGTGTCTAGTACTTGAATATCATGTGAATATCATCATGTTACTCTAAATAATATTGTTGGGTTTTAATTATTCACTTAATTGGGATCGGAATGCTGTTAACCATTCTCGATGTTTAACAACTACCATGATAGTTAAAGAAATTTATTCCTTTGCAGTAGGGAAAAACTGGCTTTACGCAAAACTGTAACCATAGAGCTTTCCACCAGCCATACATGCATATAGTATAGCTCATTATTGTTCATTACTCTCTATGTGTTACCTTGCCAGCATATTCCATGTGCTGACCCGTTTTCGGGCTGCAACTTTCATGTTGCAGACTTTCAGACGACGAGTAAGGTGCCCTTTTAGGTTGTGGTTCTATACTCAGTGATGCCGTTGGAGTTGATGGACCCATCTATCTTCCAAGTCTTCCGCTGTTATCGACACTAGATGGCCTTAAGCCATATTTATTGTAATAAGTTCTCTTTGAGACATCGTTGTAATAAGTGTGTGATTACCACTCTGCTATAAATCCTTCGAAGTACTGTGTGGTGTCAGCATTACTGATCCAGGGATGACACCGGAGCACAGTAGACTTGATCCATTCGGGTCAGGTCGCCACAGAGAATGGTATCAGAGCACATGCTGACTGTAGGACACGACCACTAAGTTAAAGCCATAGATCACTTTCTCTTCTCATTTTCTAACTCCTCATCTTTTCTACTCTTTTAGGATGACGCACGCGAAGATTAAGTACGCTCAACCGGATGAAGGCACACCTTTTGGATATCACTTGAAGGAAGTCACCAAGTACCTGAACATTGGACTACCAAGCTTCACCGGCACATTCAACGCCACTCTGCCTGAAGAGGAGCGCTGGAAGATTCAAGCTCACGTTCCGGGAAGGACATTCGCGCGAATCACGAAGCCCATAGATAGTGTTTTCAATGCACCAACCTGGAGTCTAGGAAGGAGCATGGCAGCTCATATCACCATAGGACGCATTGGAGAAGTTTATCAAGAGGACCTCAAGGACACTATCTACCAGATTTGCGGACGCCGAGATGAACAATGGGGGTTAGTCAGCACCAAGAAGGATAGATCCATTGCATCTTTCATCCAGGAGTTAAACCAGCACATTCGACGCCACGAGAACCAGATGTGTAATGACATGATAGAGTTGAGGAATGCGAAGGCAAGGATCATTGAGCTAGAAGGACAACTGAAGTCTACACGCAAGGACTACATGGACGAGATCGTAGCTCTGGCAAGACACAATGGCGATCTTAAGCAGGAGGTTGAAGAACTCAAGAGGAAGTTAGCATCCAAAGAGGAAGACGAGTACGTCGCATGTCCGGACAACTACATAATCATCAATGACACCGATTCGGATCCAAGTGAACCCGACTTTGAAGACGAAGCTGGAGCAGACATCATGGAGTCTTCCACCGATTCAAATTTCTAGATGACCACCAAATAGTAGTAGTATTTCCCCATGTATACATCATAGTTCACGCACTTTTGCGATAGTTTAGATCGATTGTAAGCCCTTGTTGATTGAAGGAAGTGATTTTGTGTGGATTTGCTCATGTGCATTGGGGTAGTGTTTTCTCTTTAGACCCCCCCTCTATTCTTAAATCCCGTCTTTTCTAAACCGTCAGATGCCTCCGAGACGTGACAATGGTTTTCCACCAGAGCTCACTTAGTTGATCCAGCAGCAGAATCAATTGATGCAGATGTTAGTTCAGAACCAGCAGAACAACAACAATAACCCACCACCACCACCTGTTGACCACTTAGCCCGTTTTCTTAGGCTAAATCCGCCGGTGTTTTCCAGTAGCACTGAACCGATAGTAGCAGACGATTGGCTCCGTAGGATAGGAAGAGAGTTAACCACTGCGGGATGCACAGATGGTGAGAAAGTGAAGTTTGCCGCACATCAGCTTGACGGACCCGCGGCAGCATGGTGGGAGAATTTCACAGCCACTTACCCAGTAGACACTGTCACATGGGATCAGTTTCAGCAAGCTTTCCGCACTGCCCATGTTTCAGCAGGAGCTATGGCCATGAAGAAGCGTGAGTTCCGCAACTTACGCCAAGGAGGAAGGACAGTTGGCCAGTACGTTGACGACTTCAGCAAGTTAGCATGTTATGCCCCAGATGACGTTGCTATGGATGCAGCTAAGCAGGAGAAGTTTCTAGAAGGACTGAATGATGAGCTGAGCATGCAGTTGATGGTAGCCACCTTCAACAACTACCAGGAGTTGGTAGATCGTGCCATCATGATTTAAGGGAAGCAACAGCAGATTGAGAACCGTAAGAGGAAGTATGGACAAGGAAAGTATAATTCAGGAGCCCAGTAGAAGCCCCGTTTTACCCCTAAACCGGGATTTCAGTTTCAGCATACCCATGGAGGAGGTAGCTCGCACAACCATAATGGCCACAAGAATGGTAAAGCGAATGGAGGAAGCAACGACCAGAATCGTACCATCCCATCAACCCCAACCAAGAGAGATCTGAGTCAAGTCACCTGTTTCAAGTGTTCGAAGACCGGACATTATGCTAATGAATGTCCTGAAGGCCAGAATGAAAATGGCAATGGAAGCTCGGGGAAGAAGCCGAACCCTTTCAATAGGGGACAGGTGAACCACATTAATGTGGAGGAGGTTGAAGATCAGCCGGATGCAGTAACCGGTAAGTTTTTGGTTAAGTCATTTACTGCACTTGTTCTTTTTGATACGGGTGCATCACATTCATACATATCAAGGGGATTTGTGGATAAGTATAACCTACCAACCCAATCCCTTAGGTCACCCATGTTAGTAACCTCGCCCGGAGCAGAGTATGTGGCAAGACTATGGTGTGATCGGTTACCATTAAGGATTGGTAACTCTGTTTTTCCCTCAGACCTAATAGTATTGGAATCTCAAGGATTGGATGTGATATTAGGCATGGATTGGTTATCACAGTATGAAGGGAATATTGAGTGTGCTAGTAAGTCAATTTTGCTTACCACACCAAAAGGAAGAAGGATCAAGTATGTATCCAGGCATGTGCCAAAAAGGACCCAAGTAAATTGCCTAAGAGGAGTCGTACAGGAGGAAGTACCAGTGGTAAAGGATTTTCCTGATGTATTTCCCGAAGAGTTGCCAGGAATGCCACCTGATAGAGATATCGAGTTTTTGATTGAGTTATTGCCAGGTACAGGCCCAATATCAAAGAGACCATACCGGATGCCAGCAAAGGATTTGGTAGAAATTAAGAATCAGATTAAGGAATTACTGGAGAAAGGTTACATTCGCCCAAGTTCTTCGCCTTGGGGATCACCCGTACTTCTAGTGGAGAAGAAGGATTGATCGTTAAGGATGGTTGTTGATTACCATGGATTGAATGAAGTAACCATCAAAAATAAGTACCCACTACCCATGATAAATGATCTGTTCGATCGATTGCAAGGAGCTAAAGTGTTTTCCAAGATCGATTTGCGATCAGGGTACTATCAGTTAAAGATTCGAGAGCAGGACATACCCAAGACAGCTTTCACCACGAGATACGGATTGTATGAGTATACCGTTATGTCATTTGGATTGACTAACGCACCTGCCTATTTTATGAACCTGATGAACAAAGTGTTCATGGAGTTTTTGGATAAGTTTGTCGTAGTGTTCATTGATGACATTTTGGTTTATTCAAAGAATGAAGAGGAGCATACGGAACATCTGCGTTTGGTTTTGGAGAAACTAAGGGAACATCAGTTATATGCCAAATTTAGCAAATGTGAGTTTTGGTTAAAGGAAGTTGGATCTCTTGGACACGTTATATCCGGAGAAGGTATAGCAGTTGACCCCACAAAGGTTGAGACCGTAACCGAATGGGAAGCACCAACAACAGTTGGAGAGATCCGGAGTTTTCTTGGACTCGCAGGATACTACCGGAGATTTATTGAGAACTTTTCAAAGATTGCGAAGCCTATGACCGAATTGTTGAAGAAGGATACTAAGTTCAAATGGACTGAGGAGTGTGAGGCTAGTTTCCAGGAGTTGAAGAAACGTTTGGTTACCTCACCAGTGTTGATATTGCCAGATCAGACCAAGGATTATGAGGTGTATTGCGACACTTCACGTCGAGGACTTGGAGCAGTGCTTATGCAGGAAGGAAGAGTTGTTGCGTATGCTTCACGACAACTGAAGCCTCATGAGTTGAATTATGCCACGCATGATTTGGAGTTAGCAGCCGTAGTGCATGCATTGAAGACGTGGAGACATTTCCTCATTGGGAATCATTGTGAGGTGTACACGGATCACAAAAGTTTGAAGTACATCTTCACACAGAAGGAGTTGAATCTAAGACAAAGGAGATGGTTGGAGCTCATCAAAGATTATGATATGAGATTGCATTACCATCCCGGAAAAGCTAATGTAGTAGCTGACGCATTGAGCCATAAGAGCCATGTCAATACGTTAATGATGGGAGAAGTACCAAGGGAGTTAGCAGAAAACCTTCGTGAGCTATGTTTGGAAATAGTTCCGAGAGGCTATGTAGCAGCATTGGAGATTCAATCAACGTTGATGGATAAAATCAGAGAGGCTCAGAAATCTGACAAGGAGATTGCTTCTATAAAGGAGAAACTGAGCAAAGGAAAAGCTAAAGGATTTCGTGAGGATGAGCACGATACCCTATGGTTTGAGGACCGTGTTTATGTGCCAAATGACCCGGAGATCAGGAAATTGATTTTGCAATAGGCACATGATTCACCGTATTCGATTCACCCAGGAAATACCAAGATGTATTTGGACTTGAAGGAAACATTCTGGTGGACCGGAATGAAGAAGGATATTGCAGCATATGTAGCAGTTTGTGATGTGTGTCATAGAGTAAAGGCAAAACATCAGAAGCCAGCAGGATTGTTGCAACCATTGCCGATACCCGAATGGAAGTGGGATAAGATAGGCATGGATTTTATCACAGGACTACCCAGGACGAAGGCAGGCTATGACTCGATATGGGTAGTAGTTGATCGTTTGACGTAGGTAGCACATTTCATACCAGTCAAGACCACTTACACCAGTGCTAAGTTGGCAAAGATATACATGACTAGGATCATTTGTTTGCATGGAGTTCCGTGGAGTATCGTATCAGATAGGGGAACCCAATTTACCTGAAAGTTTTGGAATCAGTTGCATGAAACTTTGGGAAC
This sequence comes from Triticum aestivum, assembly GCF_018294505.1. Classification (NCBI taxonomy): domain Eukaryota; kingdom Viridiplantae; phylum Streptophyta; class Magnoliopsida; order Poales; family Poaceae; genus Triticum; species Triticum aestivum. Next base: position 578,931,105 of record NC_057806.1, on the reverse strand, counting down.
CAGACTAGAGTTCAGCACAGCTTTTCACCCACAGACGGATGGACAAACTGAAAGAGTCAATCAGATTTTGGAGGATATGCTGAGAGCTTGTGCGCTAGATTATGGATCTAGTTGGGACGATAACTTTCCGTATGCGGAATTTTCTTATAACAACAGTTACCAGACCAGTTTGAAGATGGCACCTTTTGAAGCTTTATACGGAAGGAGGTGCAGGACACCGTTGTCATGGGACGAAGTTGGAGACCGTCAGTTCTTTGGACCAGATTTGATTAAGGAGTCTAAACGGAAAGTTAAGTTGATTCGTGATAGACTCAAGGTAGCCCAATCCAGGCAGAAGAGCTACGCAGACTCGAAACGTAAAGAGACAGTTTACGAAACCGGAGACAGAGTTTATCTTCGAGTATCCCCACTTCGAGGAGTTAAGCGCTTTGGAGTTAAGGGAAAATTAGCACCATGTTTCGTTGGACCTTATAAGATCTTGCAACGTATGGGAGAAGTTGCTTATAAGTTGGAATTACCAGAGGGACTGTCAGGAGTTCATGATGTATTCCATGTTTCTCAGCTGAAGAAATGTCACACCGAGATGGCGGAGGTACCGCTAAGAGATACAGTGCCACTTGAAGCGATTATGTTGAAGGATGACCTAACGTATGAGGAGAAGCCAGTTAAGATTCTCGATTATGCCAACAGAGTTACTCGCAGCAAGGTTATCAAGTTTTGCAAAGTTCAGTGGAACCACCACTCAAAGGATGAAGCCACCTGGGAGCGAGAAGAAGATTTGCTCAAGGACCACCCTCACCTATTTTCTAGCCAACCCGAATCTCGAGGGCGAGATTCATCTTAAGGGGGGTAGGTTTGTAACATCCCAAATTTTCAATTTGGAATGTTATACATTAGATCATCATGCATATCATATTTTCTTGCATTTTGGTTGATCCTAGAAATTTCACGCAACTCAAGGACCCTTGGAGAGAGTGGAGATTTCGCTATTTTCATATTTGAGTTTTCTCAAATTTTGAAAAGAGGATCATTTGGTTTATTTATTTTATCTTCAATTATTTTTCCGATGTCAAAATATGAGAGAGGGAATAATATGACTTCCCAATTTAGGAAAAATGAAGATTTAATAAATAGATCAAATTTTTGTTTCCGGTGTTTATTTGCATTTTATTTGGATAGGGAAAAATGCGTGTTTTCAAAAATTGCATTTTAGGTCCGGAGAAAAGTTCATTTTGTTCGACTCATTTTTAGGAGTCGGGGAAAATTTACTTTAGAAATTTTGGAGTTCGTCTAGAGAGTTTTTCTTTGTTTTTCTGCGCGCATAACCGTTTTAGAAAAAAAAGGAGTTCCCGCGCACCAGGCCAGCCGGGCCAAGGCCCAAGCCAGCCGCCGCCGCCTCCCCAGCACTTGCGCACGCCAGCCACCGCCTCCTCTCGCTCTAGGCCGAGTCCTAGAAGGACTCTAGGCCGGCGCCCCCTTTTGCCACTTGCCCAAGCATCTACACCCCCCTCCTCTCCTATATAAATAGCTAGCCCCCCCCCTCTCCTCCCCAAGCCGCCCTTAGCCGCCGCCGCCGCCGCCGCCCTAAGCCGCCGCCGCCCTTGCCCGCCATCGCCGGAGCCCCTCGCCAGAGTAGCCCTAGCCCCGCGCCTCTTTTTCTTTCCTCGGTTCAGTTTTCTTTTATTTTCGGTTCCGTTTTTCTTTCCGGTTTTGTTTCGGTTCTCTTCTGAAACCCTAGATCGGTTTTCCGTTTCTTTTCGGTCTTTTTCTCCGAAAACCCTAGATCGGTTTTCGTTCTTCTTTCGGACCATTCGTCTCAACGAACGTGATCACCGATTTCTTCCGGTTAACGAACGTCCGTTCGTTTAGTCGTTCTTCGTTTTCTTTCTCGTCGGATTTATTCCGTGTTCTCTCCGATCGCGATCTCAGATCCGATCTTCATTCTAGTTTTCCCCCTCGCTCGTTTATCGGAATCAGGTGATTCAAGCGCCTGGAGTTTCGTCTCGAAACCACTGTTCCGTCTAATCAACTTAAACAAGTTTTTGCTACGGTAAAATTTGACCTAGATTCAACTTGCTAGAACCAAGTTGTTTTCTTCCGCCGTTTGTTTTTCTGGTGCTTTGTTCGGTTCGTTCTTTCTTTGCAACCGGAGTTCTTAAATTGAACTATCTGGTTCGTTCTCTTATTCGAGTTTTACCTGTGCATTAGATGAGTACTTATTGTGTGCTTGTTGTTTGTCTGCGATAGATTACCCGGATTGTGCCGCCGGTTACTTCGAATCCCTAGGTCTCGCGGATCATCAGCAAGGCAAGTAACACTTTGATCATACCTTTTCTACAACCTAGTTTTATTGCATTAGATCAATCCTCACACATTGCATGATTAGGATCTAATTTAAATTGTGGGATGGGAAGTAGATGAGGTAGTACCTATTACCTGTATCATTATGAAACCTTTGGGAGTTACTTCTACGTTTGCTTATTATGCCATGCTATGCTAGTAGACGTGGATTGGGTGAGTGAAATCCATGACAGATGTGAGTATTGTTAATTAATGGTTTATCTAAGGTGGCTACTTAAACACACATCTGGGTGGATTGAGGCACCTGATGTCTATCAGGACTTGCCTGTTTTATTTTGGACCGCCACCCAGGCTCAAAGGGATCATAAGATCATTCATGCTAGTAACTTCCGTGTGCAGCCACAAGCCATTATGGGCTCTGGCATAGTTGACTAAGTCGTGCGAACTCTTACAGTGGTAGACTAGCAGATGTAGGGGTTAGGTGGTACGGTCTACCCGATCGTAAGGTGCTAGTGCTTCTGAAAGACTATGTCTCGGTCATCCGTTTCTCAAACACCATGTAGTGCGAGAAATCCAACAGAGGCGATCGAGTCTTGTGGGGAAAAGTGCGCAAACCTCTGCAGAGTGTACAAACTAATCATGATTAGCCGTGTCCCCGGTTATGGACAACTTGAGTGTCTAGTACTTGAATATCATGTGAATCTCATCATGTTACTCTAAATAATATTGTTGGGTTTTAATTATTCACTTAATTGGGATCGGAATGCTGTCAACCATTCTCGATGTTTAACAACTACCATGATAGTTAAACAAATTTATTCCTTTGCAGTAGGGAAAAACTGGCTTTACGCAAAACTGTAACCATAGAGCTTTCCACCAGCCATACATGCATATAGTATAGCTCATTATTGTTCATTACTCTCTATGTGTTACCTTGCCAGCATATTCTATGTGCTGACCCGTTTTCGGGCTGCAACTTTCATGTTGCAGACTTTTCAGACGACGAGTAAGGTGCCCTTTTAGGTCGTGGTTCTATACTCAGTGATGCCGTTGGAGTTGATGGACCCATCTATCTTCCAAGTCTTCCGCTGTTATCGACACTAGATGGCCTTAAGCCATATTTATTGTAATAAGTTCTCTTTGAGACATCGTTGTAATAAGTGTGTGATTGCCACTCTGCTATAAATCCTTCGAAGTACTGTGTGGTGTCAGCATTACTGATCCAGGGATGACACCAGAGCACAGTAGACTTGATCCGGGTCGGGTCGCCACAGCGACGGCCGGGCGCGCCGCATCAGAAGCCCGGCCTAGGGCCAGCCCGTCTCGAGATGAGGGGCGCAGGAGGCGCCTCAACCAGTCGCAGTCCCCGACCAGACGGGAAGCCCACGGCAGACTGGCTATTCCCTGAGAGGGCCCACGAAGGAAAATCGCGGGGAATGAAGGGCCGCGGTGCACCTCGGGATGGTCCACCCCTTCAGACGCTCTCGCCACAAGGGCAGAACTGCTCGGGGCATTTGAGGACGGTAGAGGGGGCAAAGCCAAAGGAGGCGGCACCTCTGCTACTTCCTCAATCTCGGCCGGGAGGGGCCTGCGGAGCAAGGATCACTGAAAGCAACAAGAGGGTCAGGAGCCAGAGAGGAAGGAGACTTACTCGTCAGTGGCGAAGTACTTCCTGCGCTTCAGCACGCGACAAGGGAAGTCGTCACCCAGGGCCTCCCTTTTCCTCCGGAGGGCCTCAAAGTCCACGCGGAAGCGGCCCAAGAGAAGGGCGCAAGGATCAACCTGCGGCGAGGGCGGAGCATCAGAGCGATCTGCGTCAGGGGCACCTGCCTGGCGCGCGTCGTCCGTCAACTCGCCAGAAGACGCGGCTGGGGCCTCCGAGGCCTCAGCCCCGGGCGCTGGGAGTGGCTGCTTGCCACCTTCAGCCACAACGGCACGGGTTCCAGGAGCTGTCCCCTCGCGAGCATCACCCGGCGCTGCCACCTCATCAGGAGCCCCCTCGGCCTCTGGCGCCCCCTACCTCCCTGCTCCGCCACTTGAGGAGGAGTCGCCTTGGCCGATTGGAAGGGCAGTCACCACCATTGGGTTCTTGCGAGGTCCTAGGAGGCCGGCGGGGCGCAGCCCCCACTCATCAAAGACGGGCATCTGCTTCACGAAGTCAGCCCTGCTCTGGCAGAGATACAGCAAGGCCCCTCCCTACCGGACGTTGCTGGGATTGGGGTCACCAGCCAAGGTCAAGAGCGTCGACTTCAGCACCGCGGGAGCCAGGTCCTCTTCCTGGAGTCTCATGCTATCCTCGCGCCCACGGAAGGCCCACATCCAGCGAGAGTGGCGTTGAAGGGGAGCGACATGGCATAACAGAAACTCCTTCACCACCTTAGGCGTTGTCACGCCGAGCTTCCTCAGGAGCGCGAAGCGGCTCCAGACAAAGACGAGCCGGGGGCTCTTGAGCGTCTCCTGGCCCCAACCCGAATTGGGGACAGCAGGTGAGGTCGGCTCCGATAGCAGGGGGCTGGGCACCCCTGCGTCCACATACAACCACCGCTCACGGAACCCAACCGCGGGCAGGGGGAGTTTGAAGTCAATCCCAGAGGCCTCGGTCTCAGGCTCGGCAGCAAAGCTCGCGCACGCCCAGCATTGGGAGGGGTCGACAAGGTGCAGCGAGAAGAAGTGGCGCAGCAAGGCGACCGAAGGAGGGATGCCCAGCATGGCTTCGCAAATGAAGGCGAAGACCGAAAGGAGGGTGATGGACTCAGGACTTAGATGCATCATGTGGATCTGATAATGGGAGAGCACGGCATTGAAGAAATCAGAGAAGGGGAGAACCAGACCCGCCCACAAGGCATCGGTAAAACATGGGACCTCGGTTGCTATCATGTCGATGGAGAAGTGGGACGTGGGCCAGGCCGTCGTCCTCCCGCACTCATTGAAGACGGTGGCCAGAGCCAAGCTGTCCCTGCCCAGGCACACTTGATTGAGTATGGTCGACTGGCCGACGGCGGGGGCCACCGATGGCGGCGCACAAGATGGAGGCATGGGTTTCTCCCCTCTCTCCTTCCTCGTCGGAGTCATGGCGATGGGAAGGAGGGGGAAGATTCGAGATTGGATTGGAGGCAGGAGCAGGCGTTCAAAGGAAGGGAGAACAGGGGACGCTCGAGCAACAGGAAGGGGAGCGGATGCGTGCAACTACAAGTCCGCCTAGCAGGGCGCAGAATAAGGAAGCGTGGGGGGAACAGTGCCGCCCACGTCCCATCGACCGCCACGCGGCGCCCAAGGCCGCAGGCTGTTAGGGCCCGCGGCGCTTCGCCCTTGCCCTTTCACCTCTCGGCACGGCCAAGTCCAGGCGTGCCTTGGTCCCGGGGGCTACTATTGGTGTTCTGGGAACGGGGGTCCCCAGACTTGCCTGCCTACGGCCTGCGGCGTGGCTCAAAGGAGGCCCAGCATGGCCCATCTTCATCAGCACAAGACTCAAGACCCTCGCGAGGGGCCAAGCCTCGTGAGGCGGACGACACGGAGCTTCCTCATGCATGGCCTCGTCAGGCTGGCTCGCGAGAAGGCAGAGAGATCAAGGCGGGGTACCTCGCGAGGTGCCCGTGACGCAAGCCATGACGACTCAGGGCGCCAGGCGGGCGCCAGCGCGCGCAGCGTCCTTCTTTCCTCTTTGGTGCAAAGGGGGCAAGCGCAGCCGCGGAGTACCAAGGCATCAGGCAAAGGTTGCCGTTTCGGTGCAACGAGACCAAGACCAGGAGGACTACGAGACGGAGGTCACTGTGGAGCCCAGGACGGCGTCATCACCAGATTTTTGCGCAGGCGAAGACTGCTTTTGTCAGGATAGTTGATACTTGCTGTCCCCCTTCAAATTAGCCCGCCATTGTTGGCTCCCTTCCCGCTCGATATTTGGGAAGAGGACCAGGGCCTCTATAAATAGGACCAGCCACCCACATAGCAAGGGGGTTCGGTTCGGTGGGGTTCATTCGTTCGGTTCGCAAGCAGAGAGAGTGAGTGAGAGAGAGAAGGGTGGATGAACTCCTCCTAGCAGTTCATTGCCCCAGCCAAGAACAGACCCTCGCGAGGCTGTTCTTCCTTGTATTGTTATCATCATCAGCCCCAGGAGGCAATCCACCAACCACACACTGGAGTAGGGTATTACACCACAACGGTGGCCCGAACCAGTATAAATCTTGTGTCCCTTGTGCAGTTCTTTTAGTAGTTTAGATCTTGGCGAGACGGGGAGGTAGAAGGCGTAATCTCCGCGCGCACCCCAGTGTTCAAACCTTAAGGGTCTGCCAGAAGCCGAAATCTGACAGCATTATTATGAAGCATTTGACATCGTGGTGGAAAGGAAAAGGGTGCCACAACGACGAATCCGAAAATGATGCCAGGACAACATATCGGTTATCCGGTAGCCCACGGGGATACCGGTGCAAAAGGAAGTGATGGGAGCGTGTCATGCAAGGATAGTTGGGTGCTCCCGATTACGGGGTTCCCACATGTCGGTGGCAAGGCAAAAAAGGGGCAACGTGCACCGAACAACTCCGACACGGAGCAAACACGAGCATTTCATACAACATATGCATTAGGTCCACGGGTCATCGTCTCGGCGGTTATACCTTCGAAGGGTGCATTATCGGAACGGATCAAGTTCGTAGAGGGAAGCAGGCGTTCTCGCGACGGCGGTAGTGGGAGTAGTCGTTCACGTTTGTTCGGAGAGGTACTTGATGACTCCAACGTCTTCGGAGCGACGGTAGTTGTACACGGTCCACGAGACATTGATCGTTCGGGGTCCGACTTGCGGTTCTTGCCGACATGAGTGGTACTTGGCATTTTCGTGTAGACGAACTTGGCGCATCCGAAGGGTCACACTCGTCGTCGTGGGAATTTAGTGAATCCGAGGTCTTCGAGCGTCGTGGTACTTGGCGAATCCGTGTAGTCATGCACGTTCCAACATCACACTTGGAGGGACACCGAGGCGTTGTACTTGGCGAATCCTGGACTGTCTTGGCGGTCTCCGATGGAGGCATTTGTTCCTTTGACCGAGGAAAAACAGCGGCGGCAGCAGGCATCGCAGGAGCTAATGGGCGGCTGCGTGTCTTTAGGAGCAATGCAGGGGTGCATGCGCGCGGCGGTGACCGTGGACTTGGCGACGGGGACTTGGTCGGGAGAGGGCGCACAGAAACCCACCGGAACCGAGGCCAGGGCGCTCCAGGACAGGCGCGTGGAGTAGAGCACAAGGCGACCAAGGCGGTGCAGCTCATCTCCATGGACGGGCAGCCATGTTTCTTCCTGGTTGGCGGAGGGCGTCGGCAGGCGACTGGCCGAGGTGGCCTGGCCATGGTCTTGCGGGAGGAAGGAGAGGTGGCCGCAGGGCCGAAGCGGCAGGGTGGCGCCGGTGCCAAACAACGAGGGCGAGGGGGATCCACCGGGGCTCCCAACGAGAAGGACGAACGTGGAGAAGGAGACCCGGGCGCGGGGCTGACGGAGGAGGAGGTCGGGCATAGAGAGGGAGAGCGGGAGAAAGATGGGGACGAACGAGATTGAGAGGAAGATGGGGATCGAGGAGAGGTAGGCTGCGGGGTGGAGGAGAGGGAGATGGGGATCAAGGAGAGGTAGGCTGCGGCGCTGGAGGGAAGAGCAGCGCGTGTGGGGAGGAGATGGGATCGAGATCCCTAGTACGATGTGTATGGGTGGCGGCACAGGGAGAACAAGGGAGAGGGAGATGGGATCGGGCGACGCTGGTCTCTCCTCTGCTGAGCGATGCCTGTGTGGCGGTGGTAGAAGGGAACGAGGAGGAGAAGGATCGAGAGGAGAGGGAGGACTGCGGCTGGGCCTCGCTAGCCTAGGGTTAGGAATAGCTGGGGCGGCTGGGCCTCAGTGCAACTGGGCTGCGCGGCTGGGCTGAGCTCCCTCTCCTTTCCAAAATCCTCCCTTTCTTAAATTATTGTTTATATAAATAAACAACCAATGAAGGGGAAAGTCCAGGGGTTTTTGGTTAGGAATATGAGATATATAAAAATATATCTGGAACCCTGGATTTATGTAGGGTTTGAATAAATTGCTCCGGCATTTTTAGAAGGTAGAAAAATAATTAGAGTTTGAATTATTTTCAAACTTCAATCATTTTTGAACCTGACCAAAACAACTTCGAATGGGATGAAATCTGATAGAGAGGGTGTAGGAAAAAGGCAAGATTTATAGGGAACAGATGAACATTAATGGAGGAGGAATAAGGCCGCTTGCAAAGACATGAAATACGAAGGAAGTGGGAGGGATGATGCATGGGTATGGCTTGAGAGAGGGATGACAAGGAAAATATATGAAGTTAAGTCGGATAGAAAATATATGAAGTTAAGTCGTGATTCTGAGATTGAGATGGTCAAGCAGCTTCAATTGAAGTATGAGGTATGTAGTTTCCGGTTTACCAATATTCCTTCAGCCCCCAAGTCTGTAGATTATGAGAGAAACAGAATAACCTGTAGACTTAAAATATAGTTCGACACCTTTACTTCTGAATCTTTGCCTGATATTGGTAGAACAAGACTTCACCCATAGTCCCCAAGGACCGGTTTATTTAATCATTAATGAATCGGTACTTCAGAATTGAACACCATCTGTAAAGTACTTAACATTCCGGTCTATCTTTGATAACCTTGCTGAACTGCGTACATTAGCCCCCAAGTGCCAAGTGATGTTACTTTGTAAAGGACTTGGGACTTCTAATATGCTGGTAGAGTCGCAAAAATTTGATTTGGCATACATTAGCCCCCAAGTGCCAAGTGGTTTATTCATAAAGTACTTGGGACTTTGAATTTTGAATTTGGATACTAGAATTTAAAACCAAATCTTGACTTATCTGAATGTTTCATAGAATGCATTATTTGAACTGAACTCCCAATTGACTGACGCAAAGACCCGGCTAGCAAGCCAGGAGTCAGAAATCAAATCATCCACCTCCAAATTGCAAATGAGCCTTTCTGAAATGGAGACTTTGAAGACCATCTTTCCTGCCAAAGAGAAAACTTGGGAGAATGAGAAAACACTCCCGACCCGCCGAGCTGAGACAGCCGAAACAACTCTGAAAGAAATTTCAACACAGCTGAATAATTTGAAGGGCCGGGTATCTCAGATGGTTGCTGCGATTTTTGGTAAGCCGTCTGAATTGATCTTGAATATAATTTTTGTTAAACCGGAAATGATCCGCCAACTGACTGTTAAAAATATGTACAGGTCCGCGAAGCAAAAATCTGAGCCAAGACCCGTTGATTAAGCTGAAGGCAGTATACACCTTGGTTGAACAATTATACATTGGTGCACAACGGGCTCTGGCCGCTATCTCTCCGGTAAATCAAGGATCCAACCGGCTTAGCGATGTCCTGAAGAAGTTGTCCATCCTTCCTGCTAGATTCCAAGAGGTAAAACGCTCTTGTGCGCGAGCCGGTGCACTGACTTCCCTAAGCCGTTCCAAAGCTTGGGTGCCAGACCTAGACCCGGCGGACGTGGCCAGGGGCTATCCCAGCATGAAGGAGGACGAGACTCCTTTTGATCAAGATGATTTTATAGCCTGCGTCCGTGAAGTCTGGCCTTAGGCGACTAGCCTTGCAGATGACACCAACATGGACAAATACCAGCCAGGTTTTGATAGTGCAAATAAGAAGATGGCCACTCCTTCATACAAAGTTGCCGATCTAATTCCACCTGTGAGAGAAGATACATTTGCCCCAGAAATTGACCCGGTCGGCCTGATTGACGACGAAGCTGAATTTGTCGCCATGAACGGCTTGGATTGGTCCAAATCCAACTTCTAGCAGACTCAAGATGGTGAACCGGTGAGGGAAGGACAATGATCATCTTCATGGGCTTATAAAGCCATGTAATAGCTTAACTGTTTAAAACACCGCGTGTTTGCTTATGCCATCGTGCATAAAACACTTCTATGTGAATATGTGCTTCCGGATGCCAATGTTTAATGCTTTCTTAAGCATCATTTAATGCTTGTCTCCGCAATGTTTAAACTCTGTTCCTGTGAACACAAGGAAAAAACCTGGCAAGGCGGTTTAGAACCAACTGGGTTTAAACACCTAATTTACAGCCCATATCTCCACCTCAAAAAACAGAGACAAATATAAATAAAGGATAAGATTTTAATACTAACTCTTAAGTTAACGTAGTCGGTAAGCGCGTATAAGTAAGAATCATACCTTGTCCTTGTTGATTCTTAGATCGCCGGTTCAAATAACCCGGGTGATGAATTTGATAATTCAATATGTATAAAAGTCAATACTCCTTGAATATTCAATAATCATCATATCTCAGTAGCTCGTACCTTCGGATCCTTAGACCACCGGCTTGGATAACCCGGGCGACTATGTTGTCCAATAATTGAGCTGGCGAAGAAAACCAGGCCATCTCATTTGTAATGTTGAAACAACAAAAACTCAAAGGCAAGCAACAGATAACAAACATAATTTTAACTCTGTATTTAAAAGATTGGGGGTTTCTGATTCGAATACGATCAGTAAACCGGACCAAAGGGGTTAAGCTAAGGTTCGAATACGACCATATAGCCCCCAGTGGCTTTGGCGATGCGCCGATCAAGAGGGTACCGACAGCTATGTTCTCTTTGGTTCGAATACGACCTATGTTTGAACAGGAAGCCCCCAAATGACCTTGAGAGGTTTTTAACGACCCTGATTCTAATACGATCCAAGTCGGCTCAAAAGGGGTTAAGCTATGATTCGGATACGATCAAGAAGCCCCCAAGTGAGTTTGGCCTTGAGCCGATCAAGAGGGTTACGACAGCTATGTTCTCTTTGGTTCTAATACGACCTATGTTTGAACAGGAAGCCCCCAAGTGACCATGAGATTTATAGCTAGATTCGAATATGATAATAAGCCGGACTAGAAAAGGTTAAACTTGATTCAAATATGATCAGCTCCTTAACAGTCATTTGTGAAAAAATAATAAAGATGCATAATCTTTGAAAAGAAAAGAGACTGATGGTCTTACTTCATTGCTTATCATCGTATATACAATGTGAACGTACGTACATGATGAGAGCCGGTGGCTCAGGTATAGTACGGCCGAAGTTGAGCAATGTTCCACGGCGGGCGGGTCTCCTATTCCGACTTACGTGAGTCTGCATGCTCTCGAACGTCAATGAGGTAGTAAGACCCGTTGTTTAAATTTTTACTGACCACAAAGGGTCCTTCCCAAGGTGGGGATAACTTGTGTGCATTTGAAAGATCGTGGATGAGCCGGAGCACCAAGTCGCCTTCCTGAAAAGTCTTGGTCTTAACCCGGCGGCTGTGATAACGACGCATGTCCTGTTGATATATTGCTGACCGTGCTGCTGCTAAGTCTCTTTCTTTATCCAACAAGTCAAGCGCGTCCTGTCTGGCTTTTTCATTGTTAGCTTCAACATAAGCCGCTACACGGGGCGAGTCATGACGGATTTCACTGGGCAATACTGCTTCTGCCCCATAAACCATAAAGAAGGGTGTGTAACCCGTAGACCTGTTGGGTGTAGTATTGATGCTCCATAACACTGAAGGCAACTCCTCTACCCAACAACTCGGCGTTCGCTATAAAGGAACCATAAGACGGGGCTTTAGCCCTTTCAGAATTTCCTGATTGGCTCTCTCAGCTTGACCATTGGATTGAGGATGAGCTACAGAAGAAACATCAAGCCAGATGTGCTCTCGCTGACAAAACTCTTCCATATCCCCTTGGGATAGATTAGTGCCATTGTCTGTGATAATACTGTGTGGAAAACTGAAATGGAAGATTATTTTCTTCATGAACTGAACCACCGTGGCTGCATCACACTTACTCACAGGCTCCGCCTCAACCCATTTAGTGAACTTATCAACAGCCACCAGGAGATATGTCTTCTTGTCCTTATACCTTTTGAAAGGTCCCACCATGTCAAGCTCCCATACTGCAAACGGCCAAGTGATTGGAATCATTCGGAGCTCTTGAGTCGGCACATGCGCTCGTCGTGCAAACTTCTGACATCCATCACATCTACTGACCAGATCTTCTGCATCAGCGTGAGCCATCAACCAGTAAAAACCGTGAAGAAACGCTTTGGCCACTAAGGATTTTGACCCGGCGTGATGACCACAATCGCCTTCATGGATCTCACGAAGGATTTCTTGACCTTCTTCGGGGGAAACACACCGTTGAAACGCTCCGGAAACACTGCGATGAAATAACTCTCCATCCAAAATCGTCATGGACTTAGATCGCCCGGTTATCTGCCGAGCCAGGGTCTCATCTGCTGGCAACTCTACCCGGGTCATGTAAGCCAAGAATGGCACCGTCCAATCTGGGATGACGTGAAGAGCCGCACCAACTGCGCCTCCGGGTCAGCAACAGCCAAATCTTCTTCTGTGGGCAACTTGACAGAGGGGTTATGCAAAACATCTAAAAAGGTGTTGGGTGGTACCGGCTTACGTTGAGACCCCAGCCGTCTCAAAGCATCAGATGCTTCATTTTTTCGACGGTCAATGTGCTCCACCTGATAACCTTTAAAGTATCCTGCAACAGCATCGACCTCTCGGTGATAAGCCGCCATGAGAGGGTCTTTGGAATCCCACTTGCCAGACACCTGCTGAGCCACTAGATCTGAATCACCAAGACATCTGACCCGGCTCAAGCTCATCTCTTTTGCCACTCGAAGACCATGGAGCAATGCTTCATACTCTACTGCGTTGTTAGTGCACGGAAACATCAATCGTAACACATAACAAAATTTATCATCTCGTGGGGAAGTTAATACAACTCCAGCCCCCGAGCCCAATTGCCTGGACCCATCAAAATGAATAGTCCAATATGTGTTGTCCGGATTTTCTTCTGGCATCTGCATCTCTGTCCAGTCATTGATGAAGTCAACCAGGCTTTGAGACTTAATCGCAGTGCGTGGAACATACTTCAGCCCATGAGACCCAAGCTCAATTGCCCACTTGGCAACTCGCCCTGTAGCTTCTCTGTTTTGAATAATGTCTCCCAAAGGAGCAGAGCTAACCACAGTGATTGGATGTCCCTGAAAGTAATGCTTAAGATTCCGGCTTGCCATGAACACCCCATAAACAAGCTTCTGCCAATGTGGATATCGTTGCTTAGACTCAATTAGCACGTTAATGACATAATAAACCGGACACTCTTTGCCAGCCTCCTTGCGCTCTACCACCATAGCCACACTAATAGCCCATGAGTTGGCAGCTACGTATAACAATAGCGGCTCTTTCTCAAATGGAGCAGCTAGGACCGGCGGCTCAGCCAGTTGTGCCTTCAGATCCTCAAAAGCGGCGTTCGCAGCATCGCTCCAAACAAACACATCTGTTTTCTTCATCAACTGATACAGAGGTATAGCATTTTCCCCTAACCGTCTTATGGACCGGCTCAAAGCAGCCACACGACCCGCCAGTCGTTGAACATCATTGGCGCAGGTTGGTTTGGCCAGGGATGTAATTGCCTTGAACTTCTCCGAGTTAGCTTCAATACCTCGGTTAGACACTAGAAAACCCAAAAGTTTGCCGGCTGGCACTCCAAAAACACACTTGGTCGGGTTAAGCATCATCTTGTAAACTCGAAGATTATCAAAAGTCTCTTTCAGTTCTGTGACCAAGGTTTCCTCTTCCCTGGTCTTCACCACTATATCATCCACATAGGCATGAACATTGCGCCCAATTTGATCATGAAGACAATTATGCACACACTGTTGGTAAGTCGCCTGAGCACTCTTGAGCCCAAAAGGCATAGACACATAGCAGAAAGCCCCAAAAGGAGTTATAAATGCTGTCTTCTCTTGATCCTTGACTGCCATCTTAATCTGATGATACCCGGAGTAAGCATCTAAGAAACTCAACCGTGCGCAACCCACCGTAGCATCAATGATCTGATCAATACGGGGAAGGGCAAAAGGATCAGCCGGACAAGCCTTGTTTAAATCTGTGTAATCCACCCACATACACCAGGTGTCATTCTTTTTTAGCACGAGCACCGGGTTAGCTAACCATTCTGGGTGAAAGACCTCCACAATGAACCCGGCCGCCAAGAGCCGGGCCACCTCTTCTCCAATGGCCTTGCGCCTTTCTTCATTGAACCGCCGAAGAAACTATCTGACAGGTTTGAACTTTGGATCGATATTAAGAGTGTGCTCAGCAAGTTCCCTCGGGACACCTGGCATGTCTGAGGTTTCCATGCAAAGATGTCCCGGTTCTCACGGATGAACTCGATGAGCGCGCTTTCCTATTTCGGATCCAAGTTTGTGCTGATGATGAACTGTTTGGATGAATCGCCAGGCACAAAGTCAACCATCTTAGTGTCATCAGCCGATTTGAACTTTAACTCCGGCTCATGCTCTGTTGTTGGTTTCTTTAGTGACGTCATGTCCGCCGGGTCAACATGATCCTTGTAGAATTTCAACTCCTCTGTTGCACAAACAGATTCAGCATAGGCAGCATCCCCCTCTTCACATTCCAAGGCTATCTTCCAGCTCCCATGGACTGTAATGGTGCCCTTGTGATCCGGCATCTTGAGCTGCAAATACACGTAACACGGCCGAGCCATGAACTTGGCATAAGCCAGCCGCCCAAACAGAGCATGATATGGGCTTTTGATCTTAACCACTTCAAAGGTTAATTTTTCTGCCCTGGAGTCATACTCATCCCCAAAGGCTACCTCCAGCTCGATCTTACCAACTGGGTATGCCGACTTACCGGGTACTACACTGTGAAAAACAGTGTTGGGTTATTTAAGATTTTTATCCGTCAATCCCATTCGGCGGAACGTCTCATAGTAAAGGATGTTGATGCTGCTACCTCCATCCATGAGTACCTTAGTAAACTTGTACCCACCAACCTGAGATGCCACTACCAAAGCCAGGTGACCCGGATTATCAACCCGGGGCGGGTGATCCTCTCTGCTCCACACAATAGGCTGCTCCGACCAACGTAGATAACGTGGAATTGTCGGTTCAACGACATTGACGACCCTCTTGTGGAGTTTCTGGTCTCTCTTACATAAACTGGTAGTAAAGACATGATACTCTCCGCTACTCAACTCCTTCGGGTTGCTCTGATAGCCGGATTGTTGCTGCTGTTGATTCCCTTGGCTGTGTTGCTGATTATATCCTCCCTGGTGACCAGGATGACCCTGACCATGAAAACCTCCTCCGCTTGAACCGGCGCCCGGGCCCTGAAAGCCGCCTCCACCTGAGCCGCCACCCGGGCCGTGACCCCCATCAAATGCGTTTGAATTTTTAAACGCCTTCATGATCGTGCAATCCTTCCACAAGTGGGTGGCTGGCTTCTCCCGGGTGCCGTGTCTTGGACAAGGTTCATTCAACAACTGCTCAAGGGTGGGGCCTGACCAGCCCGATTGAGGGGGTTGTCTGCCCTTGCGCCGTTGATTACCACCCTGCGCATTAGTATTAGCAACAAACTCATCAGCCTTACCCTTATTACCTCCTTGATTTGCCGGGTTATGCTGGTGACCCTTACCATTGCCGTTCTTCTTTCCCTTTGTTGCTTTTTCTTCATCAGATGCCGGGTCTTTGGTGGTATCAGAATCGGCATACTTGACAAGAGCCGCCATCAATGTTCCCATGTCATTACAGTCACGTTTAAGCTGCCCCAACTTCTGCTTCAGAGGTTCAAAACGGCAATTTTTCTCCAACATCAAAACTGCTGAGCCGGCATCCATCTTATCAAATGAATGTATTATCACTTTGACCCAGTGCACCCAATGGGTTGTAGATTCTCCATCCTCTTGCTTGCAATTGGTTAGGTCCACAATCGACATTGGCTGCTTACACATGTCTTTAAAGTTCTGGATGAACCGTGCCTTCAACTCTGCGCATGAGCCAATGGAATTGGGTGGTAATCCTTTCAACCAGGTCTGAGCCGTTCCATCCAACATCATGGTAAAATATTTGGCCATTGCAGCATCACTAACCTCCAACAGCTCCATAGCCATCTCATAACTCTCAATCCAAGCCCCCAACTGTAAGTCAGCCGTATAGTTAGGCACCTTACGAGGTGCCTTGAAATCCTTGGGCAACCGCTCATTGCTTATGGCTGGGACCAGGCAAGGTACGCCTTCGGTTCTTGTAGCCACTCCTGCCTCAACCGAGGTTGCTAGATAAGCCGGAAAGGTTTGGTGAGCCGCCTGCTCTGCTGCTATCTGAGCCGCCTGTTCCGCCTCTTGACGAATCCTCTCCTGATCCGCCAAGTTAAGAGCTCCAGCCCGCACCGGCTCATACCTATATGGCCGGTTGTGACGTTGAGCATTACTTGACATCTCTGCAGATTCCATGTGCCTACTGTAACTCGGGCTCCGGCTTGGGCGAGGAGTTGAATGAATCATGTCTCGACTATAGGAGTATGCATCCTGCTGGGCCAAAGTTGTCTGAAGTAGTTCTCTTACCCTCCGGGTTTCAATTGCTGCTGGCGAGTCGCCTTCGATCGGGAGAGCTGCCAATCGAGCTGACGCCGCAATGAGGTTCTCCATGGGGTTGGAGAAGTGATCCGGGGGTGTTGATATATAACGAGGAGGAGCTGTATTCATGCGCAGCGGCTCCATGGTGCATGGCTGAACTGGTGCACCGGGCGTCGTGACCTGGTTTGCCTCTGGCGGGTTGCTCCCTCTAGCTCCGGGTGTATGGAACAGATTCCTCGGATCCAGTGTTAGAGGCAGACGCGACTAATTTTTCTGATGCCTCCTCCTCATGACTTCGTTTGACGCATTAAGATCCACCGAGAGCCGGAAGGTTTCTGCTTGAAGCTGCTAACCACGAGCATCCAAAGCTGCTCGTTCTGCTGCCATCCGGGTTTCCTCCGCGGCCAGATTTTCCTTAGCTTGCACCATCTCCTCCCGCACGCGTGCCACTTCCGCGTCATGCTGGGCTTTATCCACCGGCTCTACCGCAGCGGTTAACACAGTCGTCAGTTTATCCATGAGGTCCATGAGAACCTGAGCCGGGGGGCGTGCGAGGTCTCCTGACCCGGTAGTTGCCGACCTGGTGGCTGCTGCTGTCGCTGCGGTGGAGTTCTGCCCGGGCTGCGTCCCTGCAATGAAGACTTCGTCCAAATTCGGCGGCTCAAGGGGGTTTGAAATACTGCTGCCATCAGAACAGCCCCCGAGCATGCCGGCTTGCAGTTGGTACAACGAGTCCGTCTCACATGTTGATGATGCAGTATCAGAGCAGATGGCCATCTCCCCGCCTTCCATTGATCCTTCGGAGTATTCACCGCCATGGATGCAGCCTACGAAGGTATGCTTCACGACAGATTGAACACGGGCGGACCCGGATTGCTGAGCCGTTTCAATGAGGTCGGTGTGGACATCCGGCTCAGGTCCTGACTTGCCGATCCGGCCGATGAAGACATGAATTCCACCAAAGGGGACCCGGTACCCGTACTCAATTGAGCCGGCCTCGGGGCCCCAGCCTTCGTCGTCTATGTAGATCTTGCCGCGACGACTCTTGGTCATCCAGCCCACAGCGTATCCCTTGAGCCCTTCGAAGTTGCCCTTCAAGAACTCAAATCCACCATGCACTGGCCCCACGGTGGGCGCCAACTGTCGTGGAGTTGACACGGCAGATGTCCTAGAGCAAGGACTTAGTCGTAGGGCCATCACACTAGGAAGCTTAAAGGGGTTTATCGGGACAAAGGACATGAGAGAGGTTTATACTAGTTCGGCCCCTTACGATGAAGGTAAAAGCCTACGTCTAGTTGGGATTGGTATTGCCGGGGTTTCGACTTCCAAGAGGCTCAACTCGCCGGCTTGGTTATCGACTTGGTTGTTTCTTGCCCTAAACCACCACCGGGTCGTCCCCTTATATACACGGGTTGACGCCAGGTGGCCTACAGAGTCCCGGCCGGCTCATAATCGTGTCCGGCTTAGTGACTTTCTTTACATGTCTTTCTATACAAGTATTTCCTTACACATGGCGGTTTACTTACAATATCGGGCCTCAAGCCGGCCCCAGGCCTTTGGGCCTTCTATAAGACTTAATAAACTACAAACTTGGACGCTTACTGAGCTTCTTGCGTAACCCGCCATTGAAGTTGACCCGGCCCCTCCTGGGCGGGTCTCAACTGATAGTAATATCCCCAACAGAGGTGGACTTGGATCTTTTGTCGAGTATCACATCGTCCCTGTCCACTGTGGAGCGCAGCGCGGTTAGTTCCTCCGCCAGAAGGGCTTCGGATAATGCCTCCAGGGCTAGTGCGGCTGTTTTATTCTCAGCGCGGAGTGCTATGTTCGGATCACTAGCTAGAGTGATGATTCCATTGGGCCCGGGCATTTTGAGCTTCATGTACCCATAATGGGGTATGGCTAGGAAGATCGTGAATGCCTCCCGCCCTAGAAGGGCGTGGTATCCGCTGCTGAACGGGGCCACTTGGAATGTAATTTCTTCGGACATGTAATTCTCCGGAGTGCCGAATACCACATCTAGTGTTATTTTCCTAGCACAACGTGCCTCCCGACTGGGGATGATTCCTCGAAAGGTCGTGCTACTTTGATCAATGCGGTTTCTGTCTATTTCCATTTTTTGAAGAGTCTCCTCATAAATGAGGTTTAATTCGCTGCCGCCGTCCATGAGCACTTTAGTAAGCCGAAAGTCGTCCACAGTTGGACTGAGGACCAAGGCGGTTGGTGCTCGGGCTGTTCAGAATTTAGGTTCGTCACTGTCATTGAAGGTGATAGCCGTGTCGCTCCATGGATTTATTGCTGCCACGTGGCAGACTTCGGCAAGGCTGCGAAGTGCTCGCTTACGCCTATTATTTGAGGCAAAGGTCTCGAAGACTGTCAATATTGTATTCTTATCCACAGGATGGTGCTCTGCGGTGTTTTGGATGAGGAGATCCTCACCGCTCTTGGCCACCTGCCGGAGTACCTAACATGCTCTAAGGATGTGTGTTGGTATGGTATCCGTTGTACTATGAATTTTGCAGGGCCCGTTAAGCCATCCCTCCAAAATGGTTCCACACCCTATAGTGGGTTTTTGCTTCTTTGTAATTGAGTCGGGCGACTTATGAGAGTGCACCCTTTTAGTTAGGACTGGGGGTTTTTTCAGAGCCAGATTATCCCAAAATTTTGTTTGGGTTTTCCAGGCGCTTTCCATCGCACAGTACTTCCATACTATGGCCGCCAAGTCAGCAAAGTGTGCTATGTCACGGTGACTTATGGCGTTGAGGATTCCCTTGTCCGTGCAATTGTTGCAAAAGAACGAAATTGCGTCTTCCTCACGATAGTCCTTGACCTTGTTCATTACAAGGAGGAATCTGGCCCAATAGTGATGTAATGTCTCTTGGGGCTCTTACCTAATGTGGGAAAGATCGTTTATATCCGGGTGGGTGGGTGGATTTAAGTCCAGACCTTGACCCAATCTGAGACCCCGGGGCGGGGGAGTTTCCGATCTTGGAAGTTCGGGCTCCGGGATGTTGCCCCATAGGTTCGGCATGCAGCCTGATTCTAGGTTTAGGGTTAGGGCGATGTCCTCCCGTGGGCAGGTATCCAGCTCGGAGAGCTCGGGAATCCAGACATAGTTCGTCCTCAGGATAGAGGGATAATCGCCGCATTGCTCCTCCACCACCGCTATATGATGGGTGACCAGCGGAGAGTTAATCTCCCTTTGGTCGGGTTTAAGCCCAACCCGATCGTAGTCAGTAGTGACTCCCAGAGCGGCGATGTGATCCAAGAGCCCATTCAAAGAGGAGAGCTCCATTGGATCCATCTGCTCGGTGAATTTCGAGCCGATGTGGAGGCTATTTTTGATGACCCGAGAAGTCATTGTCGGTGCAATGGCCGAGCGGGCGGTCATGACGAAGCCGCCTAGTCAGAGAGTTTGGCCTACAGCCAGGGCTCCCCCGGAGGTGATGTTGTTCTTGACAACAAGACAAGCCATCCCTCCTTATGATGACGACACAGTGGAACTCTCAATTAAAGCACCAATGTCGGTGTCAAAACCGGCGGATCTCGGGTAGGGGGTCCCGATCTGTGCGTCTAAGGCGGATGGTAACAGGAGGCAGGGGACACGATGTTTACCTAGGTTCGGGCCGTCTTGATGGAGGTAACCCTATGTCCTGCTTGATTGATCTTGATGATATGAGTATTACAAGAGTTGATCTACCATGAGATCGTAGAGGCTAAACCCTAGAAGCTAGCCTATGGTATGATTGTATTTTGTCCTACAGACTAAACCTTCGGTTTATATAGACACCAGAGGGGGCTAGAGTTACACAAAGTCGGTTACAAGGGAGGAGATCTAATATCTGTATTGCCAAGCTTGCCTTCCACGCCAAGGAGAGTCCCATCCGGACACGGGACAGAGTCTTAAATCTTGTATCTTCATAGTCCAACAGTCCGGCCAAAGGATATAGTCCGGCTATTCGGAGACCCCCTAATCCAGGACTCCCTCAAATATCATCCTCCCATTGAAGTTAAAGTAGTAGAACCTACTAAAGTTGAAGAAGAAACTATTATTTACAATGTTGATCCTTTTGTTCCTACTACTTATATTGAGAAACCACCTTTCCCTGTTAGAATAAAGGATCATGCTAAAGCTTCAATTATGGTCAACAAAAGTTATATTAGAACACCCAAACCCTCTGAGAAATTGAAGTTGAACGTAGTATTGCTATGGTTAAAGATCTCTTGGTTGATAATATTGATGGGAATGTTATTTATTTTTGTGATGAGGCTGCTAGGATTGCTAAACCCGATATGAAAGATAAACATAGACCTATTGTTGGCATGCCTGTGGTTTCTGTTAAAATAGGAGATCATTGTTATCATGGCTTATGTGATGTGGGTGCTAGTGTGAGTGCAATTCCTTATACCTTATATAAAGAAATTATGAATGATATTGCACCTGCTGAGATAGAAGATATTGATGTTGCTATTAAGCTTGCTAATAGAGATACTATATCACCAATTGGGATTGTTAGATATGTTGAAGTCTTGTGTGGAAAGATAAAATATCCTACTGATTTTCTTATTCTTACTTCCCCACAAGATAATTTTTGTCCCATTATATTCGGTAGACCCTTCTTGAATACTGTGAATGCTGAGATAGACTGCGAGAAAGATATTGTTACTGTTGGTTTAGGGGATATGTCTCATGATTTTAATTTCTCTAAATTTCGTAGACAACCCCATGATAAAGAATTGCCTAGTAAGGATGAAATTATTGGTCTTGCTTCTATTGGCGTGCCTCCTACTGATCCTTTAGAACAATATTTGCTAGACCATGAAAATGATATGTTTATGAATGAAAGAAGGGAAATAGATGAAGTATTCTTTAATCAAGGGCCTATTTTGAAACAAAATTTTCCTGTTGAAATCCTTGGGGATCCTCCTCCACCTAAGGGCGATCCCGTGTTTGAGCTTAAACAATTACCTGATACTCTGAAATATGCTTATCTTGATGAAAATAAGTATATCCTTCATACGTCTCCAACGTATCTATAATTTTTGATTGTTCCATGCTATTATATTATCCATCTAGGATGTTTTATATGCATTTCTATGCTATTTTATATGATTTTTGGGACTAACCTATTAACCTAGAGCCTAGTGATAGTTTTTAATTTTTTTCCTTGTTTTTGAGTTTTACAGAAAAGGAATACCAAATGGAGTCCAATTGACGTGCCAATTTTTGATGATTTTTTATGGACCAAAAGAAGCCCCCGAAGTAAAAGAGTTAGGCCAGATGAGTCCCGAGCCATCCACAAGGGTGGGGGGCGCGCCCTACCCCTGAGCGCGCCCCCTATCTCGTGGATGACTAGGAGACCCCCCTGACGTGAGACCTACGCCAAAAATTCCTATAAATACAGAAACCTCCAGAAAATAATCTAGATCGGAGTTCCGCCGCCGCAAGCCTCTGTAGCCACCAAAAACCAATCGAGACCCTGTTCCGGCACCCTGCCAGAGGGGGGGTCCCTCACCGGTGGCCATCTTCATCATTTCAGCGCTCTCCATGATGAGGAGGGAGTAGTTCACCCTCGGGGCTGAGGGTATGTACCAGTAGCTATGTGTTTGATCTCTCTCTTTCTCGTGTTCTTGATTCGGCACGATCTTGATGTATCGCGAGCTTTGCTATTATAGTTGGATCTTATGATGTTTCTCCCCCTCTACTCTCTTGTAATGGATTGAGTTTTCCCTTTGAAGTTATCTTATCGGATTGAGTCTTTAAGGATTTGAGAACACTTGATGTATGTCTTGCATGTGCTTATCTGTGGTGACAATGGGATATTCACGTGATCCACTTGATGTATGTTTTGGTGATCAACTTGCGAGTTTCGTGACCTCGTGAACTTATGCATAGGGGTTGGCACACGTTTTCGTCTTGACTCTCTGGTATAAACTTTGGGGCACTCTTTGAAGTTCTTTGTGTTGGTTGAATAGATGAATCTGAGATTGTGTGATGCATATCGTATAATCATACCCATGGATACTTGGGGTGACATTGGAGTATCTAGGTGACATTAGGGTTTTGGTTGATTTGTGTCTTAAGGTGTTATTCTAGTACGAACTCTAGGATAGATTGAACGGAAAGAATAGCTTCGTGTTATTTTACTACGGACTCTTGAATAGATCGATCAGAAAGAATAACTTTGAGGTGGTTTCGTACCCTACAATAATCTCTTCGTTTGTTCTCTGCTATTAGTGACTTTGGAGTGACTCTTTGTTGCGTGTTGAGGGATAGTTATATGATCCAATTATGTTATTATTGTTGAGAGAACTTTCACTAGTGAAAGTATGAACCCTAGGCCTTGTTTCCTAGTATTTCAATACCGTTTACGCTCACATTTACCACTTGCTACCTTGCTGTTTTATATTTTCAGATTACAAAAACCTATATCTACCATCCATATTGCACGTGTATCACCATCTCTTCGCCGAACTAGTGCACCTATAAAATTTACCATTGTATTGGGTGTGTTGGGGCCACAAGAGACTCTTTGTTATTTGGTTGCAAGGTTGTTTGAGAGAGACCATCTTATTCCTACGCCTCCCACAGATTGATAAGCCTTAGGTCATCCACTTGAGGGAAATTTGCTATTGTCCTACAAACCTCTGCACTTGGAGGCCCAACAATGTCTACAAGAAGAAGGTTGTTTAGTAGACATCAATCCTATTATTATTACTGCTAAACTTTCAGAGCATGAAGAAAATAAATTATTGAAAACTCTGAAGAAGCACCGTGTCGCTATTGGATATACTCTTGATGATCTTAAGGGCATTATTCCCACTCTATGTCAGCACAAAATAAAATTGGAGAAAGATGCTAAACCAGTTGTTGATCATCAACGACGGTTAAATCCTAAGATGAAAGAAGTGGTAAGAAAAGAAATACTAAAGCTTCTGGAGGCAGGTATAATTTATCCTATTGCTGATACTCAATGGGTAACTCTTATTCATTGTGTCCCTAAGAAGGGAGGCATTACTGTTGTTCCTAATGATAAGAATGAATTGATTCCACAAAGAATTGTTACATGTTATAGAATGGTAATTGATTTCCGCAAACTAAATAAAGCTACTAGAAAAGATCATTATCATCTACCTTTTATTTATCAAATGCTAGAAATACTATCCAAACATACACATTTTTGCTTCCTAGATGGTTATTCTGGTTTCTCTCAAATACCTGTGTCAAAAGATGATAAAGAGAAAACCACTTTTACTTGCCCTTTCGGTACCATTGCTTATAGACGTATGCCTTTTGGTTTATGCAGTGCACCTACTACCTTTCAAAGATGTATGACTGCTATATTCTTTGATTTTTGTGAAAAGATTGTTGAAGTTCTCATGGATGATTTCTACGTTTACGGAACTTCTTTTGATGATTGCTTAAGCAACCTTGATCGAGTTTTGCAAAGATGTGAAGAAACTAATCTTGTCTTGAATTGGGAGAAGTGTCACTTTATGATTAATGAAGGTATTGTCTTGGGGCATAAATTTTTTGAAAGAGGTATTGAAGTTGATAAAGCTAAATTAGATGCTATTGAAAAGATGTCATGCCCTAAAGTCATCAAAGGTATAAGAAGTTTCCTTGGTCATTCTAGTTTCCATAGGAGGTTTATTAAATACTTCTCTAAAATTTCTAGGCCTCTCACTAATCTCTTGCAAAAAGATGTTCCTTTTGTTTTTGATGATGATTGTGTAGAAGCATTTGAAATACTTAAGAAAGCCTTGATTTCTGCACCTATTGTTCAGCCACCTGATTGGAATTTACCCTTTGAAATTATGTGTGATGCTAGTGATTATGTTGTTGGTGCTGTTCTAGGAAAAAGAGTAGACAAGAAATTAAATGTTATTCAGTATGCTAGTAAAACTCTAGACAGTGCCCAGAGAAATTATGCTACTACTTAAAAAGAATTTTTAGCAGTTGTATTTGCATGTGAAGTTCAGACCTTATATTGTTGATTCCAAAGTAATTATTCACACTGATCATGTTGCTATTAAATATCTTATGGAAAAGAAAGATGCTAAACCTGGACTTATTAGATGGGTTCTCTGGCTACAAGAATTTGATTTGCATATTATTGATGGAAAGGGAGCTGAGAACCCCGTTGCAGACAACTTGTCTAGGTTAAAAAATGTTCTTGATGGCCCACTACCTATTGATGATAGCTTTCCTGATGAACAACTAAATGTCATAAATGCTTCTCGTAATACTCCACGGTATGCTTAGTATGCAAATTATATTTTTGCTAAATTTATACCACCTAGTTTCACATACCAGCAAAAGAAAAAGTTTTCCTATGATTTGAGACATTACTTTTGGGATGACCCACACCTTTATAAAGAAGGAGTAGATGGTGTTATTAGATGTTGTGTACCTGAGCATGAACTGGAACAGATCCTACGCAAGTGTCACTCTGAGTCTTACGGAGGACACCACGCTGGAGATAGAACTACACATAAGGTATTGCAATCTGGTTTCTATTGGCCCACTCTCTTTAATGATGCCCGTAAGTTTGCCTTATCTTGTGATGAATGCTAGAGAATTGGTAATATTAGTAGATGTTAGGAAATGCCTATGAAATATTCACTTGTTATTGAACCATTTGATGTTTATGGCTTTGATTATATGGGACCTTTTCCTTCCTCTAATGGGTATACACAAATTTTAGTTGTTGTTGACTATGTTACTAAGTGGGTAGAAGCTATTCCAACTAATAGTCTTGATCATAACGCCTCTATTAAGATGCTTAAATAAGTTATTTTTCCGAGGTTTGGAGTCCCTAGATATTTAATGACTGATGGTGGTTCACATTTTATTCATGGCGCTTTCTGTAAAATGCTTGCTAAGTATGATGTCAACCATAGAATTGCATCCCCATATCATCCTCAGTCTGGTGGTCAAGTAGAATTGAGTAATATTTACAAAAACTATTAATAGATCTCAAAAGAATTGGTCTAAGAAACTTGATGATGCATTTTGGGCTTATAGAACTACTTATAAGAACCCTATGGGTATGTCTCCGTATAAAATGGCTTATGGAAAAGCATGTCACTTACCTCTTGAACTAGAACATAAGGCATATTGGGCTATTAAAGAGCTCAATTATGATTTCAAACTTGCCGGTGACAAGAGGTTATTTGACATTAGCTGACTCGATGAATGGAGAACCCAAGCCTATGAGAATGCCAAGTTATTTAAAGAAAAGGTTAAAAGATGACATGATAAAAGGATACAAAAGCGTGAGTTTAATGTAGGTGATCATGTTTTGCTATACAACCCTCGTTTAAGATTTTTTGCAGGAAAGCTTCTCTCTAAATGGGAAGGTCCTTACATTATCGAGGAGGTCTATCATTCCGGTGCCATAAAAATCAAAAACCCCGAAGGCACAAATCCGAAGGTGGTAAACGATAAAAAATCAAAAATTATATCTCAGGTACTCCCATAAATGTTGAGACCAATATAATTAATACCGTAACACCGGAGAAGTACATAAGGGACACCTTCCAAAACGTTTCAGACTCCCAAAAGGAATAGGTATGTGGTACGGTAAGTAAACCGACTCCAAAACGTTTCCAATGATAATTTTTCTCCGTTTTGGAATATTTAAAAAAATAGGAAAATTGAAAGTAGTCTCAGAGAGTCACGAGGCCACCACAAGGGTGGAGGACGCGCCCTATCCCCCTGGGCGTTCCCCCATCCTTTTGGCCACCTCGTGTGCCTTTCGGACTTTGTTTTCTTTCACGATACTTCTTATGGTCGGTAAAAATTTATTATATAATCTCTTGAAGGTTTTGACCACCATACCCCAGCAAAATCCCCTGTTTTCATTTTGAGTTGTTTCTGTAGATTTAGAACAAGATGTCTTTGCAAGAGTCGGTCGAGGAGAGTCGTGTATCTCACCCGACACCGGGTCCAAGGGCATACAGCGAAGCTAACCACTTCGGGCAAGCTACAGAGAGGAGATGGAGGCTGACTTGAAAAGAGTGGATGCCATGGAGGAGGATCAGGAAGTTACCTCTCGTCTTCAAGCTGGATTCATGTTGGAGGAACATTAGAGCTCAGCAATACCAAACTTAGTCATCCCTCCCAATACTAGTTTTCTCTCTTGTGAAAATATGAAAAAGAGTGTTAGTTTTTCTCCGCAGCTATGAAACATCCTTGGGTGATTGGAGCTCTAGCCATCATGGGCAAACTTCGCAAGGAAATAATGGATCTTAAGCAACAAAATAATAAGCTCGAGGAGGAGAATCGTCTCCTGAGGGGCATCATTGCCAAGAATATCACATCACCACCTTCGAAGAAAGAGACATAAATACATGGCTATGGGCACTCCCCTTGGCAACTTCCAAGCTTGGGGGAGGTGCCCTGGTATCGTATCTCCATCAGACTTTTACCTTTATCGTTTTTCTTAGTTTGATCCTTTTTGGTTATATCTTGATCTCGTAGAATAAAGTTTTTAGTATGATCTAGCTTTGAGTTTTGTTTTGATGTCTATCTATGTAATCGAGTCCTTGAGTTATATATAATAAAGAGTAGTTTTGAGTTGAGGGCTTGCTTTCTTGCTATGATCTTGAGGGAATTAAATAATAGAAAATAATAAAAATAAATAAAAAGATCATATATTGATCTTATGGAGAGTAATGATTTCACATATAAAGAGTATGATGAATAAAAGTTGTTGAGAGTTGACAAACATAGTTTTGGTCATTGTTGCAATTAATAGGAAGTAATAAAGAAAGAGAGGCTTCACATATAAATATACTATCTTGGACATCTTTTGTAATTGTGAGCACTCATTAAAATATGACATGCTAAAAAGTTGATGTTGGACAAGGAAGACAACATAATAGGTTATGTTTCCTTATATCTAAATAGAAGTTATATTGGCATGGATCATCCAACATGTTGAGCTTGCCTTTCCCTCTCATGATAGTCAAATTCTTTGCACCAAGTAGAGATACTACTTCTGCCGCCAAACATCCCTAAACCCAGTTTTTGCATGAGAGTCCACCATACCTACCTATGGATTGAGTAAGATCCTTCAAGTAAGTTGTCATCGGTGCAAGCAATAAAAAATTTCTCTCTAAATATGTATGATCTATTAGTGTGAAGAAAATAAGGTTTATATGAACTTGTGATATGGAAGAAATAAAAGTGACGAACTGCATAATAAAGGTCCTTATCACAAGAGGCAATATAAAGTGACATTCTTTTGCATTACGATTTTGTGCATCCAACCATAAAAGCACATGGCAACCTCTACTTCCCTCTGCGAAGGGCCTATCTTTTACTTTTATCTTCTACCCTTATACAAGAGTCATGGTGATCATCACCTTTCCTTTTTATACTTTTTCCTTTGGCAAGCACTATGTGTTGGAGAGATCCGGATATATAATATATATATCCACTCTGATGTAGGTTATCATAAAGTACTATTGTTGACATTACCCTTGAGGTAAAAGGTTGGGAGGCAAAACTATAAGCCCCTATCTTTCTCTGTGTCCTGCTGAAGCTTTGAACCCATAAGTATCACGTGAGTGTTAGAAATTGTGAAAGATTAAATGATAGTTGAGTATGTGGACTTGCTGAAAAGATCTCATATTGAATCTTTCCGATGTTATGATAAATTGCAATTGCTTCAATGACTGAGATCATAGTTTGTTAGTTTTCAATGAAGTTTCCGATTCATACTTTATCTTGTGAATGAATTGTTACTTTAGCATAAGAAAATATATGGCATTATATGTTGCTGTTCTAAGATGATCATGATTCCCTCATGTCCGTATTTTATTTTTAGTGACACCTCTCTCTCTAAACATGTGGACATATTTTTTGATTTCGGCTTTCGCTTGAGGACAAGCGAGGTCTAAGCTTGGGGGTGATATGTCCATTTTGCATCATGCTTTTATATTGATATTTATGGCATTATGGGCTGTTATTACACGTTATATCACAATACTTATGCCTTTTCTCTCTTATTTTATAAGGTTTACATGAAGAGGGAGAATGCCGACAGCTAGAATTCTGGACTGGAAAAGGAGAAAATATTAGAGACCTATTCTGTGCAACTTCAAAAGTCCAGAAACTTCACGGAGCATGATTTTGGAATATATAAAAAATATTGGGCAAAGAAAATACCAGAGGGGGGCCACCAGCCAGCCACAAGGGTGGAGGGCATGCCCCCCGTCCTTGTGGACCCCCTGCAAGCCTCCGGTGCCCATCTTTGTCTATATGGTGTGTTTTGACCTGGAAAAAATGAGAAGAATGCTTTCGGGATGAAGCGCCGCCGTCTCGAGGTGGAACCTGGGCAAAACCAATTTAGGGCTTCGGCGGAGCTGTTTTGCCGGGGAAACATCCCTCCAGGAGGGGGAATCGAAGCCATCATCATCACCATCGATCCTCTCATCGAGAGGGGCACTAGTAGAAAAAGGGTCAAACGTGAAGCACATTAGTGCCGGTTTGTATTTGAGCCGGCACTAATGTATACATTAGTGCCGGTTCCAACGGCTAGCCGGGCCGCTTTCATTAGTACCGGTTCGTGGCGAACCTTTAGCACCGGTTCGTGCCACGAACCGGTACTAATGAGAGTGGTGGCAGGATGTTGTCAGAATGGGGCCCCTCCAGCCCCTTTAGTACCGGTTCTTGGCACAAACCGGTACTAAAGGTCGTCCTACATAAACTCTTCGTCCACTCGAGCTCGCTCTGTTCTTCCCCTTTCCCCTCTCCTCTCTGTTCTTCCCCTCTTCCTCTCGAGCTCATCACACATTTTGCCCAAAATTTGTCAAGATTTGAAGGCCCCCATCCATTCAAATGATCACAAAGGTTAGCAACTTTGTCCTTTCATCTCTCATTGCTAGATTAGCTCTTGCAATGCTTTATATAGTGATTAATTTGTGAGTTTAGTAATTTGGGAGGATATATATATATGTGCTAGTATTTGATTTATATGCAATTTGAGGTCAAAAATAACACTTAGTTTGCATATGTAGGTGTGGTTTACTTAGTGCCTTCTACATCTCCATCGTAGCCACCGTCGATCGCCCGCACCGTCCCGTCGCCGGCACCACCTTGTGGTGAGCCTCTTGTTCATGAAATTTTATATAAAAATTGATGTTTGTGTGATTTGGATATATAGTTACTCATATAATTATCTTACCCGTACGTTGTTTGTTATACATATAGTGCCATGGTTTTGATATCCGTCCCCGTCGGCCCTAGTCCTTGTTATGATTCGGATGTGGTATGTATATTCTCTTTTAAAACTAGTTGCATTTCGTGTTTATGACAAATTATGCCCATCAAGTTGACATAGAAAATTTTTCTAGGAGGTATGTGAACCGGAAATTCCAACCGACCCCATTGCCGAGAGGTTAAATTTAGTTGAAAGAGAAAACGAGTACTTGAAAGAAAAATTGAAAAGAATTGAGGGGGAGAAGATGGAATTGGAGTTGCATGTTGCCGATGTCGTCGATGATCACAAGATCAAGATGGAGAAAATGCGCTTGAAGATTAGAAAGATTAGAAAATATGCCATCGATAGTGAGGCTTGGTATCATTATGCTGTTGGATCCATTGTTACCTTAGTTGCGATCTTGATCGTATTTGTTATTGCATTTAAAATGCTTTAGCTAGAGAGTTATTTGTTTGTTGCATTTAAGTGTTGTATGAACTTTATGTATGAACTTGTATTAATTTGGTCTATTCGGTGTTGTGTAATGAAGATGAGCCGGCAATGGATGTATGATGACCGATGCTCTCCCCAGTTCATTGAGGGCGTGCATACATTTCTACTTGCGACTGAGGCAAACAAGCGGGCGGATGGTTTTATGCCTTGTCCATGTGCTCGCTGTAAGAATGGTCACAATTACTCTACGTCAAGAACCATTCACGTCCACCTATTTAAGTCTGGTTTCATTCCCCATTATAATGTTTGGACCAAGCACGGAGAAAGAGGGGTTATGATGGAAGACAATGAAGAAGAAGAGGACGACGACAGCTATCCTGGCCATGGGTTCCCTGAATACGATGATACAACAATGGGGGAAGAAGATGAGCCGGTAATGCGGGAAGAAGCTGAGCCGGCAATGCGGGAAGAAGTTGAAGAAGAGGCATCAGATGAGCCCGTTGATGATCTAGGTCGGGTCATTGCCGATGCAAAGAGAAACTGCGCAAGTGATTTGGAGAAGAAAAAGTTCCAGAACCTAAAGTCTCATGACTGCCACGTGATTATGACACAACTGCTTCCGGTTGCATTGATGGGGCTTCTACCGGAAAACGTTCGATTCGCCATTGTGAAGCTATGTGCATTTCTCAATGCAATCTCTCAGAAGGTAATCGATCCAGAAATCATACCAAGGTTACAGAATGATTTGGTGCAATGTCTTGTCAGTTTCGAGTTGGTGTTCCCACCATCCTTCTTCAACATCATTACGCACGTCCTAGTTCACCTATGCGAAGAGATTAACGTTTTGGGTCCTGTATTTCTACACAATATGTTCCCCTTTGAGAGGTTCATGGGAGTCTTAAAGAAATATGTTCATAACCGTGCTAGGCCAGAAGGAAGCATCTCCAAGGGCCGTCAAAATGATGAGGTCATTGAGTTTTGTATTGACTTTATTCCTGACCTTAAGCCGATTGGTGTTCCCGAATCGCGGCATAAGGGCAGACTGGATGGAAAAGGCACGCTAGGAGGGGAACAAATAATATGTATGGACGGACATTCTCTCACTGAAGCACACTACATAGTTCTACAGAATTCCGCCTTGGTAGCTCCGTATATGGATGAAGACAAGAATTTGCTATGCTCCAAACACCCGGAGCGGTCTGATGACTGGATTACACGTGAACAAACCAGGAGTTTCGCCAGCTGGTTGCAAGCACGTACCATGCATGACACCTCTATTGAAGATGACCTGTACTTGTTGTCCCAGCTACCATCTTCGAATATAATGACTTTCAAAGGGTACGAGATAAATGGTAATACATTTTACACGATCACCCAAGATAAGAAGAGCACCAACCAAAACAGTGGTGTCCGCTTTGATGCAGAAACCAAGACAGGAAAGGAAACATATTATGGTTATATACAGGACATATGGGAACTTGACTATCGGCGTGGTTTGAAGGTCCCTTTGTTTCGGTGCAAATGGGTCAATATGACACGAGGCGGGGTAACGGAAGACCCGCAGTACGGAATGACAACAGTGGATCTCAACAATCTTGCGTATGCAGACGAACCATTCGTCCTAGCCAATGATGTGGCACAGGTTTTCTATGTGAAGGACATGTCTACCAAGCCAAGAAAAAGAAAAGATAAGGAAGCAAATGCATCATACGATGAGCCAAAGCGGCACATAGTTCTTTCTGGGAAGAGAAACATCGTGGGAGTGGATGACAAGACAGACAAGTCAGAAGATTATGAAAAGTTTAATGAAATTGCTCCATTCACAGTGAATATTGACCCGAGCATCCTGTTAAATGATGAAGATTTTCCATGGTTACGGTGCAAAGGGACACACGCGAAGAAAAAGTTTCACATCCAAAGATCTGGGATGTGATCGGCTTCACTAGCTATCATCACTTTCTTCTGTGTTTCACACCCAGAACGGAATCTCTGTAATAGTTAGGATAGTTAATTATGTGTTTTGGCATTTGAAACGCGAAGAAATTTTATGTGCAAACAAATTCTTTCATGCCTTCACTGATTTTTAAAGTTAAGTTATTCACAAACTAGTGATTCACACTAATTTCAAATAATTCAAAATTTAAACTATTCAAATTTGAAAACTACGGGCACTAACAGAAAGTTTGTAATTTTTTGTACCTAAAGCAAAAATATTCACAAAGAAACTCTAAATACAAAAAAAAACAACTCAAAAATAAATAAAGCAAATAAAAAGGCCACCTACTAGGCTAGAGCGACCTGCATACGACTAGAAACCCAACCCGTTGTTGGGACAGGATGCAGGCTCGCAAAGGCCCAGTAGGCCAACGGGGCAGCACAGCACAGGTAGGCCCAGAAGGCCTGCATTTGAGAGGAGCTCGAAGGAGCAGCCGCGGCTAGGTTTATAAACCAGTGCGGCTGCCCTTCGCTAGGCGAGGTGGGACTAAACTTTGCGCCCCTCGCCTGGCAGCGCACCCCCCTTTAGTACCAGTTCATGGCACCAACCGGTACTAAAGGGGGGCCTTTAGTACCGGTTGGAGCCACCAACCGGTACTAAAGGGGGGTGCTTCCCGCCGCTTGGCCTGGCCAAAACAGGCCTTTAGTACCGGTTGGTGGCTCCAACCGGTACTAAAGGTGCCTTCTATATATACATCACTTCGAAAAATTTCATTCTCCCTCTGTTTCTTCCTCTGTTTCCCGATCGATCGACGCTGTCGCCGCCCCCGTCCTACGCCGCCCCCATCGCGTGCCGTTGCCGTCGCCGCCCCCATCCTCGTCGCCGCCCCTGTCCCCGTCGCCGCCCCCGTCGCCGTC